>NC_135957.1:21021802-21197893 GCF_053455715.1 Rhinoraja longicauda | reverse complement strand
AGAGAGAGAGAGAGAGGAGAGAGAGAGAGAGAGAGAGAGAGAGACAGAGAGACAGAGAGACAGAGAGACAGAGAGACAGAGAGACAGAGAGACAGACAGACACAGAAGTCCGCACAAAGGTTTCAAATACAGGCTCAAGTGAGGCAAATGGAGATGGATGAAGTTATGTACGTGTGCAACAAGGATCACATCTATTGATATTGTTTTTTGGATTCAAATAACAAAGTAAAAGATAAAGCCAGAGGATAAATTCTTGAAGGCCCCCAGAGGTCATAGAAAAACATGCCCTAGGATGTTGATCGTAATGAGCATCACCAGATAAGGACCTAAACTATGGACATGAACCATTAAAGGACAGTGCTAATACTGCCAGTGGCTAAGTACATACTGCTTGACAGCACATCACTTAGATAATGAATAAGATCAGACCGATTGATTGGGTGGTAATTAGTCACCCCTCTTTATTTCTCTGTGCCTTTCTCTCATTGTCCATTTTCCCCCAAACCCCATCAGCCACGATTGAATGACGGAGTAGACTTGATGGGCCGAATGGCCTAATTCTACTCCTATTCCTAATGACCTTATGATTCTCCCGATGTGCTTTGAGCGCTCTGTAACAATGTGTTCCTTTGGCAACCAGAGTACAGGTCACCCTGACTGCATGACAGTCTGTTGCGGCAATTCCAATGCACAGAATTGCAAGAGGCTGCAGCAAGTAGTGGAATCGGTCCATCACTGGCACAACCCTTCCCACATCAAGAGTATCGACATGAGACGGTGCCTGTCTGTCATTAAGGATCTCCACCATTTGGGCTGTGCCCACTTCTCGTGGATACCATCAGTCAGGAGGTCCTACAGCCAGAAATCTCAAACCTCACACAGGTTCATGAACACCTACTTTCCTGCAACTATCAAGTTCTTGAACTGACCTGTGCCACCCTAATCCTACCTTGGCATCAGAACATGGGGGACCATCTCAGGCACTACTTGGACTTGTTTTTTCTGATTGTGTTTTACACCAATATGTTGTTTTTTTGCACTGTTGTATTTTATAAATTTTGTGTAATTTATCCCTAAAGATGTATTATTTATGCTTTGGTGTGTTTATCTAGGTTCATGTGCTTGTAATCCTCATGCAAGCTACATTTTTATTGTACATCTTCATCACCGGAAGTGTGCACATGGCAATACACTCAAAAAGAGACGCAAAGTGCTGAAGTAACTCGGCTGACTAGGCAGCATTTCAGGAGAACATTAGGTGACGTTTCAGGTCGGGACCCTTCTTCAGACTCAACTCTAAAATGAACCTGATAAAGGACTCCGGTGGTGTAGGAAGGAACTGCAGATGCTGATTTATACTGAAGATAGATACAAAATGCTGAAGTAATTCAGCGGGTCAGGCAGCATCTCTGAAGAAAAGGAATAGGTGACGTTTCAGGTTGGAACCCTTCTTCAGACTTTGGAGGAATGGTCACCTGATGAAGGCATTTCCTTTTTGTGCCAGTGTCTATGTCCAACAAGTGTATATAATGTTAATGTTAATATCAATTCTAGGTCTTTTAGGTCATTGGTTGACAAATTATTTTTGGCATAAATTATGATGAAAGTACGGAATTCTTGTCCCCAAAAAAGGAGTGATTGATTTTAACCTCCAGGGTATAGTTGCTGAGATTAATACTGCAATGATCTGTGAATAGTGACATTAGTTTAAGGAGTAGATCATCTTGTGCTCTCTTTGTTTGTTTTTTGTTTGAAGATGTTGCAGGTATGAAGATATTTGTAGGTGACAGTACCATAATTTCTGAAAGTCTTTTGAATAGTCTTGATGTTAAGCCACGTTATACTGAATCAACCCTCCAGATGGCAATGTTGAACAAGGAAGAAATCTTCCATAGCCATACGTTCCAGAGACGATTCTTTATCATTGACTTGGAATTTGTGTTTTCATTTTTTTGGATATAATTTTGTATTCATGGTTGTTAATAATATTTGTGATTATTTTAAATAAATGTTCAAAGATGTATCTGTATACAGTGCACATAGATCTCACTTGCAGCATATATTAAGAATAATTGCATCCCTGAGTGGCAGAAAGGATGAAACTCTGCAGGTATTATGGAAAATGTATTGTCTTTGGAATGGCTTCAAAAAGCCATGAGTTATCTTGACCAAAATAATTACCCGGTAGCATCTGTCAATGATTTACTTTGTGGATTGGAAATGGTGATAGAGATCTTAATTTTAAACAGTCCTTGACAGAGAGAAATCCACTTTTTAAAAAGGATATCTGTGCTTCCCATCCACCCATTGCTCTGGCCCTTTTGTTGATTGAGCTTGTTGTTGAGTTCCTGAAGTGCATTGGTAAACCATACATGTTACAACCATGGAATGTCAGTGTGGGATGGTGAATGTTTGGTTTTAGTTTAGAGATCGAGACACAGCATGGAAACAGGGCTTCTGGCCCACTGAGTCCACGTCGACCACGTCTGAAGAAGGGTCTCGACCCAAAACGTCAGTCATTCCTTCTCTCCAGAGATGCTGCCTGTCCCGCTGAGTTACTCCAGTCTTTTGTGTCCATCTTCGACCATTGATCACCCGTATACTGCTGGTTCCATGTCCTATACACTTGGCGCAATTTACAGACGCCAGTTAACCTACAAACCTGCACGTCTTTGGAATGTGGGAGGAAACCGGAGCACTCGGAGTAAAACCACGATGTCACAGAGAGAATGTGCAGACTCCATGCAGACAGCATCCGAGGCCAGGATCGAGCTCGGGTCTCTAGTGACGTGAGGCAGCTACTCGACCAGCTGCGGCACTGTGTTACCAGGCAAAGGGGTAACAAGCTACTGGACTGCTTTGCCGAAGATAACGTTGAACTTGGGTGTAGTTGAAGTTTCGCTAGTCCTGCCACAGTGTTGATTAGGACTCAAGGTCAATGAGACACGTTTTACAAATAGATATAGACAAAAAATCGAGAGATTAAGCAATGAATCTTAAAATTTAAGGGTTTCAAATATTAACCAGTGTAGTGATGAAAAGTCATGTCTGCAGGACCATAAATGGAGGAGACCGGATAGCATGGAATGTGGTGGAGATGGATAGAGCTATGAGGAGCAGGACATGAACAGATTTGATTGTGGTTGACGATATTTAACAGTACATTATATTATAATTATGTGCCTGAGTAATTGCATGTCTACAAGGCGATAATTGATAGATATTTGAACGTGACGCCAAATGCAGTGAAGTGTGGATCAGGCTGGACAGTGGATTTGAGATTGAAGGTTATTTATTTCATTGAATTGTAGAGCAGACCAGGATCAAATACCATATTCCTTGCACATTTATGTGTGGAACCCATGAGTTTTCAACAATGAACTTGTGATGAATTGGAGTTCAGAGTGAGATGCTACACTGACACTTCCTCTTTAAATCTGTGTTAGGAGATGGTATGTTAAAATTCCTTTCCCATCTTAGTGCTCTTGATGTGACAGCATGCTGCGTTGGAGTATTCTTGGCTCTGCAACACAGCTTGAATTATGTAATGTGAAGCATCTTTACTAACCAGGCAATATCTTGGTGCTTGCTTGCTGGTTTGAGCCAAGGATCAGATCTTCGATCGAATCTTTAAATGTGAATTGTCAGTCTCATTTTCAATTAAAGGAGTAGAATTGTTATTAAAAAAAAGATTTTCTTTGTCATATTTGCCTAGACTGTCTTGCTGGGTGCGTATTCAATGGTTAATAACTTTTCTCGTTAAGGAATCATTTTTTGTCTGGTCAGAAACAGTGGAGCAGTCTTACAACAATAGCGATCTCTTGCAAACTTCAAACCCCCAATTCCAGAACCAGGGGCCACAGTTTAAGAAAAAGGGGTTAGAACGGAGATGAGGAAAAACTTTTTCACTCAGAGTTGTAAATCTGTGAAATTCTCTGCCTCAGAAGGCAGTGGAGGCCAATTCTCTGGATGTTTTCAAGAGACAGTTAGATAGAGCTCTTAATGATAGCGGACGCAGGGGGTATGGGGAGATGGCAGGAACGGGGTGCTGATTGTGGATAATCAGCCATGATCACATTGAATGGCGATTCTGGCTCGAAGGGCCGAATGACCTACTCTATTGTCCTCCTTAAGTAAGGGATCTATGGAACTGGTGTGATACGATGCTGAAAACTATATTCTGCACTCTTTTTTTATCTTCCTCTTATGCTCTGCCTATTGTACTTGAGAGTTTGATTTGTGTGTATTTATGTATAGCATGATCTGATCTGATTGGATAGCATACAAAACACTGAACCTCACTACACGTAACGATAGTAAACCTATACCATCTTTTTTAGCAGATGAAATCAGGATTAAACTAATAACAAGGTAGCTTTTGTATGCAGGAAAGTAAGTTTGAGAGTTGACACATTTTGAAAGTCATTTAATAGAATTAAGTAGATCACATGCTTTGTTTGATTCATTTCTTGAGTTAATGGAATATACAGAAAAGCTCAAGAGTTAGCTAGCGGTAATGAGAACATGCTTTTTAACAGATGGCCTAATAGGATTCTTGCAACAGAATACTTCAGAATCTCTACTTATAAGTTAATAGTGAAATTACTCAAATTTATTGGACAGCTTTCTCTCTCAAAGAAATTCTCTCTACACAAATAATTAGCTTGAGTAAATTGTGTAGAACGTTTTCTATTATTAAGTCAAATCATTTTCTCATCCAACTTACCATTTTTAATGTGGACTGGTATTTCAATGTGTTACTTTAAATTTCTGAAAAATAACCTATGTAAGTTGTTCTAACACTCCAGATGAAATAAAATAATTTTATTTATCATAAGACATTAAGAACCTGTCTCTGAATAAATGATCAGTGTAATTGGGTTAAGCTAACAAAGGTTTCTCTCCAAATGGCTCTGTGCGCTCACTTATTCTGGTGTAATGTTTTGCTGAGAGTTTCAGCATTTTAATGGTACAGTAATCAACCAGAATTTGTCAAGTTTATGGAAAAAAGATTGGGTATATGGTTTGCAAGTTGTTACTGACATGAATGGAGGAACATGCATATTAATTTGCCCAAGTGAAATAATCCATGCATATTGTAATACCATAAGATCACTGATGCAGCAAATGAGTATAGTGCCTATTTAACTCTCCCACAAGGAGTTGGATGAGTTTTAACATATGCATTTAATCCAGAAGAATAACTTCAAATGTAATTTTAATAACACAAAAACCAAACAGCAACTTCTCGAGCCTGTTTCTAATACTCAGATTTGGGAATGGCAAAAATTGTCCATTCTCCCTTGCTTTATCTTTTATTCAAAACAAATGTTTGGAAGCATCCATGGACTGAACAGAAGAGCGAAGGCCAACTTGATGCTACAGCGAAATAGAGGGTAATATCAACCCACAAGCAATTAAGAAATATGCTATGATCATATGAACATTAAATCTCTCAGCTTGTCAGAGTGCCATGTTCTGCAAATAGCCTACTTTACAATTAAATTTAATGTTTCTAGACTGACTCCTCTCATTTTCCAACCACCCCAGATAATGATTTATATATATTGTCACAAAATGCTGGAGTAACTCAGCAGGTCAGGCAGTATCTAGGGGAGAAGGAATGGG
This sequence comes from Rhinoraja longicauda, assembly GCF_053455715.1. Taxonomy (NCBI): domain Eukaryota; kingdom Metazoa; phylum Chordata; class Chondrichthyes; order Rajiformes; family Arhynchobatidae; genus Rhinoraja; species Rhinoraja longicauda. The sequence goes on along the minus strand of NC_135957.1, from coordinate 21,192,265 downwards.
TGACGTTTCGGGTTGAGACCCTTCTTCACACTAATCAGTCTGAAGAAGGGTCTCGATCCAAAATGTCACCCATTCCTTCTCTCCTGGATGCTGCCTGACCTGCTGAGTTACTCCAGCATTTTGTGATACCTTCGATTTGTACCAGCATCTGCAGTTATTTTCCTATATATATATTGTCATATACACCAAGGAGCAATGAAGTTCCTTGTTCGTATGAAGCACATAGATTAAACAGTTTGCATGAAAAAAGATAGGTACAACAGTAAATACAACAGCAAGTGCAAAGCAGCACAATGGTGCAAAGATTGTAGTACAATCTGAAGTAGTGCAACCAGAGATACTGAAGCATTTCAGCGGTATAACCGAATGAGGTAGAGTGAGAGTACATATCAGCATCTTCAAGAAGGAGGTGAGAAAGAGGTGATTGATTCAAAAGTCTGATAACTGTGGGGAAGGAGCTATCCTCAAATGTTGAATTCTGGGCTCTCAAGCTCCTGTGTCCCAAAAGATACCTTTGTCATACCTAAGAGGTTAAATGTTTATTTTCTCATCTAAAATGACAGCGACATGCATTTTCATTACTACGTTGGAAATGTTAGCTTGGATTTTGTACTCAATGTTATGAAACTGGGAACATAGAATAGTACAGCACAGGAACAGGCCCTTTGGCCCTCAAAGACTGCCCACATGATGCTGAGTTAAACTAATCTCCTCTGCCTGCACACGATCCATATATCTTCATTCCTTGTATAACCATGTGCCTATCCAAGATGTCTTGATCCCATTATCTTGTGATGAAGAAACTGCTCACTAAGCTAGGTCAACCCAGTGCAAAAATCAAAACAAAACCGGCAGGTGCTGAAAATCTGAGATGCTGGAAACACTCAGCAAGTTAATTAGCATCTCCAGAAAGAGAAGCAGAGACTTGGAACTGGAACTTGAAACGTTGACTTTGTTTCTTTTCATGTTTGCACTGACTGACCTGTTGTTCATTTCCTGCAATTTGTGTAGATGTTTAATTGCCTGCTGATACAAATCTGAGCTAGTAATTTAAGCACAACCTAACTTTCTGATCATATGGAAGAGCAGCCCACTCACAGAATTCAACAAAGGAAACACTAATGTGGGGAAACTAAGCAAATTGTTTCTTTGAAATGCTAGTATTTTGGACAAAAAAGCTCATCAATTTTCTGTGCAGCAGATAGATGTTGAGACTTTATGGTGATCGTATCCAAGGCTCTAAATATATTAAATTGGAGGTTTTCAGCAATGTTTTACTGAAGGCCCAGTCTTCATCTAGACCATGCTATTTTACTTCAGAGTGCAGATGGCCAGGAAGATGGGTTGAAGCAGCTTCATCTTCTTTGTTGTCAGGCTTCTGAGCCGCCCTTCCATAAGCCAGGGTACTGTCCGATTTACCTCTACCCCATTGAGGACATTGGACTTTGTCCATGGAACAGATGAGCTACAATGCTGAGAACAATATTCTGCATTCTGTATCTTCCCCTGATAACTGTGGGGAAAGAGCTATCCTCAAAAGTTGAAGTCCGGGCTCTCAAGCTCCTGCATCCAAAAGATAGCAGAGAGAAAAAGGAATGACTAGGGTGGCCGGCATCCTTGACGATATTTCCAGCCTTCCTAATGGAACCCATCATGAAGATGGACTGGGTGATGAGCCCATGATGGAAGTGATGAGCCTGTGATGGCTGTGTTCACCACTATCTGCAGGTTCAGGCAATCAAAGCAGAGCAGTTGCCATACCAGGCTGAACTAATTGTGTGAGAAAACATCCTATGGTGCATCTGTAGAAGTTCGAGAGAATCATAATGGATACCCCGTGTCTTCTCAGGCACCTGAAAAAGTAAATATGCTGATGTTCTTTCTTGATCAATGTATCAATGTGAAGGGACTGCATTAGTAGGGTGATATGGATGCCTTGTAACTTGAAGCTGTCAACCATTCCTACAGCAGGTCTGTTGATGAAGATAGGGTTGTGTTTAACTCATCGTTGCTTTGGTCAACAATCAATCGCTTCATTTTGACATTAAGTGCTAGGTTGTTGTCCTGTCACTATGAGACAAGGTATCTGATCTCTTTCCTGTGCTCCATCTCATTATTGTTGTTGCTCTGGCTGACAGCAACGGTGTCATCAGCAAACTTAAAGATCAAGTTGGCACTTTACGTGGCCATGCAGTCACGGGGATAGAGAGAGTAGAGCAAGCAGTTCACGGGGATAGAGAGAGTAGAGCAAGCAGTTCACAGGTAGAGTTGCTGCCTTACAGCGTCAGAGACTCAGGTTTGATCCTGACTGCGGGTGCAGTCTGTAAAGAGCTTGTACATTCTACCCATAACTGCGTAGATTTTCTCCGGATGCTCCGGTTTCCTACCACATACCAAAGACGCACAGGTTTGTAGGTTAATTGGCTTCAGTAAGTTGTCCCTACTGTGTAGGATAGAACTAGTCAGCGTGGACTCTGTGGGCCGGACGGCCTGTTTCTACATTATCTCTAAATTAAACCAAACAGGGTCAGAGCATACAACCTCGAGGAATACCAGTATTGAGGGTCAGGGTGGAGGAATGACGTGACCAATTCTAATCAACTGATGTTTGCCAGTCAGGAAGTCCAGAAGCCAGTTACAGATGGAGGCCCAAGGACCAAGAATCTAAAGATGAGCTTATTATTCTCTCCCTCTGTGTTCTTTTTCTGTCTCTTATTTCCCTCCCTCTCTCCCACCTCACAAGCCCCCTCCTTCCCCGTTCCCCTTCCACTTCCCCTGGCACTTTTGCCTTTGGTCTCAAGTGGTTTGTAAAAGGTGTCTATTTTAATAAATAGTGAAAATAATGATTTCTTCTTTTTAAAATCAAAACAGACTTGTCCTAATTCCAGATAAATATATGCATGTGTTCAGAAGAGAGTTTGGGAATAAGGAGTGATAAGTGCATTTTTTTAAGTTGAATCTAAATTTATCAATGCCTCGAACAATTTTCAGAAGATAGGAATGTTTTTAAGATTAATGTTGAGCATTTTTTAGAGATGAAAAATGTGTTGGGTAACTCAACTCACTTAACATACAAGTAAACACAAAGTGCTGGAGTAGCTAATTGGGTCAGACAGCATCTCTGGAGGACATGGATGGATGACATTTTGGGTCGGGACCATTCAGACCTGGCACACAGCTTAAGTGATAACAAGAAATATTTAGAATAGGTGCATGTTGACTTGTGCATCGTCAGCACTTGTTATTACAAAAATATATTTGATTGTATTTAAACATTCAAATATAGGCTGCTGATAATTTTGTTTCCCATTTGTTCTGTTTTCAATGGGCAAACCACGATTTGCCATTAGTTTTCAACCATGCTAACGGAGCCACACATGGCAAATCTTTATTTTACATACTAATGGTTAAGAGCATTTTTAATAGGTGGGCATAAATCCAAGGTAGCTTTAGATGGAGAAAATAGGAACTGTTCCAGCAAGTAAATAATTCAAGGATATTGGGATGTAGATTTAAGATGTTGGGCAAATGGCGGATTTGTGAGGAAGAACTATTTTTTTGTTTTAGCAAAGTGATTATGATCTTCAACTCTATCTCTAATTTGGAGGTAGTGGGAGTAAACTAATGACATATTTCTAATGGGTCAAGCGTCAAGAGTGTTTAATTGTTATGTGTACCAATGACAGAACAAATAAATTGGAGGGAATGAGCACATACGGTAATGGTCCACAAAGGAAGGACCAAGGAGATGGGTCTGATGAGATTGTAATAAGACTGGATGAGCCTAATGATATTTTTCTGTGTTGGAATGACAGTGAAATTATTGGCCATCTTTAGCTTACCTAAATTGATCTCAATAAAAAAACAAACATTGGCACTAATACCGCTTCAGAGTAGATTAACTACTTGTGAAATTTTGGTTTTGTTGCATTGTGGGGAATGCAGCAGCCAATGTATTAATCGTAAGATTCCATAAACAGTTTAGGGCGGCACAGTTTTGAAGTGGTAGAGCTGCTTCCTTACAGCGCCAGAGACCCGGACTTGATCCTGACCACACGTGCTATCTGTGCGGAGCCTATACGTTCTCCCTGTGACCACGTAGTTTTCTCCGTGCGCTCCAAATTCCTCCCACATTCCAAAGCCATGCAGATTTGTAGGTTAATTGGCTCCTGTAAATTGCCGTAGTGCGTCATATGCAAAATTGGGATAACATAGAGTTAGTGTACGGATTATCGTTGGTCGGCATGGACTCAGTGGGCCGAAGTGCCTGTTTCCACTCTGTATCTCTAAACTAAACTAAAGAGCCATGGGATTGTAAAATGTTGTAAAATGTATATTAATCCACCAGCTCAACCTTGAATGTCATACCTAAGAGGTTAAATGTTTATTTTCTCCTCTAAAATGACAGCGACATGCATTTTCATTACTACATTGGAAATGTTAACTTGGATATTGTACTCAATTTTATGAAACAGGGAACATAGAATAGTACAGCACAGGAACAGGCCCTTCGGCCCTCAAAGACTGCCCCAAACATGATGCCATGTTAAACTAATCTCCTCTGCCTGCACATGATCCATATATCTTCATTCCTTGTATAACCATGTGCCTATCCAAGATGTCTTGATCCAATTATCTTGTGATGAAGAAACTGCTCACTAAGCTAGGTCAACCCAGTGCAGAAATCAGAACAAAACCTGCAGGTGCTGAAAATCTGAGATGTTGGAAACACCCAGCAAGCCAATTAGCATCTCCAGAAAGAGAAGCAGAGACTTGAAACTGGAACTTGAAACGTTGACTTTGTTTCTTTTTATGTTTGCACTGCCTGACCTGTCGTTCATTTCCTGCAATTTGTGTAGATGTTTAATTGCCTGCTGATACAAATCTGAGCTAGTAATTTAAGTACAACCTAACTTTCTGTTCATCTGGAAGAGCAGCCCACTCACAGAATTCAACAAAGGAAACACTAATGTGGGGAAACCAAGCAAATTATTTCTTTGAAATGCTAATATTTTGGAGAAAAAAAAGCTCATCAATTTTCTGTGCAGTAGATTGACGTTGAGACATTATGATGATCATACTCCAAAGACGTACAGGTATGTAGGTTAATTGGCTGGGTAAATGTAAAAATTGTCCCTAGTGGGTGTAGGATAGTGTTAATGTACGGGGATCACTGGGCGGCACGGACTTGGAGGGCCGAAAAGGCCTGTTTCCGGCTGTATATATATGATATGATATGATATGATATCCAAGGCTTTAAATATATTAAATTGGAGGTTTTCAGCAATGTTGTACTGAAGGCCCAGTCTTCATCTAGGAAAAACCTTCATCAGACTGAAGAAGGGTCTCGACCCGAAACGTCACCCATTCCTTCTCTCCCGAGATGCTGCCTGACCTGCTGAGTTACTCCAGCATTTTGTGAATAATTCATCTAGACCATGCTATTTTACTTCAGTGCAGATGGCCAGGAAGATGGGTTGAAGCAGCTTCATCTTCTTATTCACAAAATGCTGGAGTAACTCAGCAGGTCAGGCAGCATCTCGGGAGAGAAGGAATGGGTGACGTTTCGGGTCGAGACCCTTCTTCAGACTGATGTCGGGGGTGGGACAAAGGAAGGATATAGGTGGAGACAGGAAGATAGAGGGAGATCTGGGAAGGAGGAGGGGAAGGGAGGGACAGAGGAGCTATCTGAAGTTGGAGAAGTCAACGTTCATACCACCGGGCCGCAAACTGCCCAGGCGAAATATGAGGTGCTGCTCCTCCAATTTCCGGCGGGCCTCACTATGGCACTGGAGGAGGCCCATGACAGAGAGGTCAGACTGGGAATGGGAGGGGGAGTTGAAGTGCTGGGCCACCGGGAGATCAGTGGCGTTAATGCGGACCGAGCGCAGGTGTTCAGCGAAGCGATCGCCGAGCCTGCGCTTGGTTTCGCCGATATAGATGAGTTGACATCTAGAGCAGCGGATGCAATAGATGAGGTTGGAGGAGGTGCAGGTGAACCTCTGTCTCACCTGGAAAGAATGTTTGGGTCCTTTGATGGAGTTGAGGGGGGAGGTAAAGGGACAGGTGTTGCATCTCGTGCGGTTGCAAGGGAAAGTGCCCGGGGTTAGGCTCTTTATTGTCAGGCTTCTGAGCAGCCCTTCCATAAGCCAGGGTACTGCCCAATTCACCTCTACCCCATTGAGGACATTGGACTTTGTCAATGGAACTGATGAGCTACAATGCTGAGAACTATATTCTGCCCTTTGCTCTATCTAGTGTACCTCCTCGGAACACATAACAATAATAAACCCAGGGAAGAGAAAAATACATTCTGGCCTTCCATCACAGTGAGGAAATGACTGGAGGAGACTCACTGTGATGGATGTTTCTTTTGTTTGGTGTTAGTTTATGATTGTATGTGTTATTGCATTTTTATTGATTATTGTTATTGGTCTTATTGTTGAACTGCGGGTAATTTTTCATTTCACTGCACATTTATGTGTATGTGACAAATAAATTGACTATTGACTATTGACTAAACCTAAGCAAGTCGCAGTGTGGGGGGAAACTGCAGACAGCAGTTTCAGACTGGTGGAAGATTGTGGATTAAAGATGTCACAAATAAACGTTGAATTGAGTAATCTTCCTAAATTTACTAATTACAATGTGACCCATTTTGTTTACAGATTTGTATAACCGCCTTTTCTAAAATGACTTGAATGAAATTGAGAATGACTTCATTATCTTTGGCACAGTGTGCAGAAGAATGTTGTGTTTTTCGAGCCTTGGCTTTTGAGCAACCTTGGGAATATGGCAAATTTCTGTTGTCACAACACATATTGCCTTTGTACTGTTCCTGGTTCAGTTGTGTGTTTGCTCAGCTTAATCACTGTTTTCTCTGATTGACAAGCAGCCACAGGAGAAGCATTGAAAAAGAGACGAGTCTAAAGTGTTCTCTGTTCTGTGCTGCAGAAGGAAAAAAAAATTTTTTTTAATAAAGGTTTAATTCCCTATTACATTAGTATCATGTTGGCGTCTATATTGCATTACATCTGCAACTTGCTGGGCTCCCTTTCACAGTGAGACTTGCTTGCCTGTCAAAGGGTTTTGTTTATATTATGCTATCAACCAGACAGTATGACTTCTGAGTGACATGTTTCTCAAGGTTAGAGGAAAAATTGAAGCCAGATTTAATATTTTATAATTTTAATTACTGATCCAGTATTTCATTTGTGTCTCAGCTTTTAAATACTTAAAACCCATCTCCATAGGAGTTGAAGGGGAACTGAAATTATTCAGTGGTAGCCTTTGCCAATAAAAATAACATTTCAGTGCAGAATAACTGATATGACATGTCATTACTCTTCCAAGCAAAAAGACAAATTATGTATTGAACCTGGGATTTGCAAAAACGTTTTTTTTTAATCTGCATTCACACAAAATGAAATCCAGCTCAAACCCTTTCTTGCAAACATGTTTTTCTCATTTACAATGGTTACAAAGCTTCTCCACTAATCCTAAAATAAATTGTACACTCAGAATACATAGCTTTATGAGTATTTAACTTGTTGGTACGAAAGTGGGACACGGGTTTTTGGTCTTTGATGAATAGAATTTCTTTTTCCAAGAATAGTAAAGCTTATTAACATGAGCTTGCAACGACTGGGGCGGAATCGACTGTCTGCTCTTCACTGAAATTAATAAATAAGAGGATCTACCACTGAGAGAAAGAAATATTCATTTGAAATGCCACTGTGAAGGAAGACTCAAAAATTCTGCTGAGAAATCATTGTGTGCTTGGAATTTATGTATTGTGTTTGGAATTGGTAATTTTATGTATCTTGATAAAGTGGGGATGGGAGAGATTTTTCCCCCCAGCAGACGGCCAACTGTACACAGTCTCATCCTGATAAATGAGTTAACAAATTTGTGACGGAATGTTCTGCACAGCTCACAACTTGTGCATATTTGGAATGGCCAGAGATGTTGCATTAGGTGTCCATGCTGGAATAAGGGATGTATCTGGTCAGTGTGTGCTGTTGCACACGGGGGCAATGCAATGTTAATTTAAAACTATCCGACGGACATACCCTGGTGACTGGATTTCCATTTCTTCAGTAGATAAAGGAATTTTTCATTGTGTCAGAGCAGACTTGATTCTTGGGACCACTGGGTGCTTCGGAAACCAGATGTTTCATCTTGTTGGCAGGTAGATGGCAAAATTCTAAAATATCTTATTCCGTGCCCTCTCCCTTTCTAAAAAAGTACAAGTTTCGCAATGATACACCTGCATTTTTGCTCAGTTGTGAATTAAGCCATTTATTTACAATTTACGTGTTTTTTAAAAATCTTTTCAGTGCCAATTATAGTAAAGATTGCAAGTTGGTTTAGGGATACGAGCAAGCCATTTTATCCATTTTGTCTGTGCCGAATGTTACAAAGAACGGTCTAATTAATTCCATGCTTGCAGCTCTTTCCCCATAGCCATGAAAGTTCTTCCCTCTTCAATTCCATTTTGAAGGTTATTATTAATGCTCCTTCCACCATTTCTTTGGATAGTGCACTCCCGATCTAAACAACTGGCTGCATTTATGAAAAACGCATTCTCAACCTCTAGTTCTTCAACTGTTGGAATCTTCCGATTTATGTTGATCGCAATAATAAATAAATATTTTTGACAACAGTAACTTATCAAAATCAGATCAATTTCCCCGTGATCTGTTTTGCACTTTTATCCACTATTTCAGTCATATCTTTATTTGAAATGAAGAAGGGTCTGAAGAAGGGTCTCGACCCGAAACGTCACCCATTCCTTCTCTCCCGTAGTGCTGCCTGACCTGCTGAGTTACTCCAGCATTTTGTGAATAAAAACCTTTGATTTGTACCAGCATCTGCAGTTATCTTCTTATATATCTTTATTTGAAGTATTAATGGGGGGCAGTATACTCATTTTAGGAATGAAATAGCCCTTCTACCTGGAAATTTGAAAGTAATGTTGGGTTAATTACATTTTTTTTAAATCATTGCTGAAATGAAATGAAATGAATGGAGGAAGATGAGCTCATTCATAATCTGAATGGAGGAATTTGGAATTGTTGCTTGTTAGTTGCATGTTAGTATAAATTCAGTTTTCTGTTTATGGGTTTTTACAGAGCATGTGAGACAAAGTATTTGTCAAGTGAAGAGAAAAAATAAGCTTAATCCAGCTGTATTTAAATCAATTAAAAAATACAAATCTATGGTATGAATTTTCTCAAGCTACTTAAGACTATTCCCTTCTTCTGCCTGGCTACTGAAAATGCAAGGCACAATTGCCAATAAGATTTCATTATTCAGAGGTACATGAAAAGCCTCTGTGGTGGTGGGAAGCAGGTGATAGTGTAGATGTGAGGGCGAATTACTGACCTCGATACAGGAATAATGGACAGATTTTCTATGTAGAAATAAGGAACAGCAAGTGCTGGTTTATAAAACGAACACAAAGGTCTAGACTAACTCAGCAGTTCAGGCAGCATCTCTGGAGAACCTGGATTGGTGACGTTTCGGGACCCTTCTTCAAACACTTCAGATTGTCTATAAATGTTTGGATATGATTAGTGATATCCTCAAGAGATCTGTTTTGGGGCCTCAAATATTCACTGTAGTTATTAATGACTAAAATGATGAGATAGAAAGCCACGTTTCCAGATGAGCTAATGAAATAAAGCAGCAATGTAAACAATGAGGATGAAACAATGATTCCTGGGATGGCAGGACTTTCATATGAAGAAAGACTGGATAGACTCGGCTTGTACTCGCTGGAATTTAGAAGATTGAGGGGGGATCTTATAGAAACTTACAAAATTCTTAAGGGGTTGGACAGGCTAGATGCAGGAAGATTGTTCCCGGTGTTGGGGAAGTCCCGAACAAGGGGTCACAGTTTAAGGATAAGGGGGAAGTCTTTTAGGACCGAGATGAGAAGGTTTTTTTTCACACAGAGAGTGGTGAATCTGTGGAATTCTCTGCCACAGAAGGTAGTTGAGCCCAGTTCATTGGCTATATTTAAGAGGGAGTTAGATGTGGCCCTTGTGGCTAAAGGGATCAGGGGGTATGGAGAGAAGGCAGGTACGGGATACTGAGTTGGATGATCAGCCATGATCATATTGAATGGCGGTGCAGGCTCGAAGGGCCTGCACCTATTTTCTATGTTTCTATGAAAGCATGAATTGCAAACGAGATTAGATAACACGAATAGTGAAATGGAGAAGGGGCTCTTGTATTGGCACAGTGGTTAAATTGGCAGACTCTACCAAAGACCGGGATGAGCAGTCTAGAGAGACGTGTGCAAATCCTATCATGCTGTATCTTTTAATCAATCAATCAATCAATCAATCAATCAATCAATCAATCAATCAATCAATCAATCAATCAATCAATCAATCAATCAATCAATCAATCAATCAATCATTCATTTCAAACTTTAAAACTGATATCGCAAAGATATGAAAAGATGAGGTCAAATTGGGTTGCATAAGCCAGAACTTCAGGAAACTGGGAGTTGTATACATCCTGTCAGCATCACTAGTGCTGGTTGAGAACTTCAAGTTCCTGGTATAAATTTCATCAACAATTTGTCCTGGACCAAACACATTGACACCACAGCCAAGAAATGACATCAGCACCTCCACTTCCTCAGAAGACTAAGGAAATTTAGTATGTCTCCAATGACTTACCAATTTCTTTCAATGCATCAGAAAGCATGCAACCAGGATGCGTCATAACTTGATTTGGTAACTGCTCCGCTCAAGACCACAAGAAACCGAAGAGAGTTGTGGATGCAGACCAGTCCATCATGAAAACCTCCCCCCCTATAGACTTTATCTACACTTCACGCTGCCTCAGGAAAGCAGCCAACAAAATTAAAGACCGTTTACAACCTGGTCATTCCCTTTTCTCCTGCTCCCATCAGGCATAAGATACAAAAGCTTGAAAGCACCTACCCCTGATTCGGGAATAACTTCTTCCCTGCTGTTATTAGACTACTGAACAAATCTCGTATAGGCTGAATAGGTATAGGTATGTAGGTTAATTGGCTGGGTAAATGTAAAAATTGTCCCTAGTGGGTGTAGGATAGTGTTAATGTACGGGGATCACTGGGCGGCACGGACTTGGAGGGCCGAAAAGGCCTGTTTCCGGCTGTATATATATGATATGATATGAAGGTGTCGTTCTGATCTCCCAACTACCATGTTGTGGCCCTTGCACTCTTTTATTTTAATCTGCACATTCTCTGTAGCAGTAACAGTATATTCTGCAATCTGGTTATTGTCTCTTGGTATCTGTTTTACTTGTGTATGCCTTGGTTGTACTTGTGTACGGTAGGCTCTGACTGGATAGTGTGGAAAACAGAGTCTTTTCACAGAATCTTGGCGCACCTGACAATAATAAATCAATACCATTACCATGATCTCATTGAAAGATGAAACAAACTTGTAGCCACATCTGGAGTGCTGTTGTTCCAGTGAGCCTTTTTTTTCTTGCCCTTGGCATGATTCAAGGGTTTTCTTGTTACTTCACCTCTTTTTAACGTTCATTTCCATCATCAGGATTCTCTACTTTGGAGAGTTTTATTTTCTGAGGCGTAGCAGTATTTTACATCTAAAATCAATGGCACAATGTTTAACTGCTGTTGAACAACATTATACTTGTACCACTGTGTTGGTCTGCTGGTCTGTTTTCTGTTTATGTCCACTGCCCAGGGTGCATTGGGAGGTATTATTTCTCAGTTTGTGAATTGTACAATACATAAAATCAGATGTTTTTCAATGGAGAAACAAGAAACTGCAGATGCTGGTTTACAATAGACAATAGGTGCAGGAGTAGGCCATTCGGCCCTTAGAGCTAGCACCACCGTTCAATGTGATCATGGTTGATCATCGACAATCAGTACCCCGTTCCTGCCCTCTCCCCATACCCCCTGACTCCACTATCATTAAGAGCTCCGTCTAACTCTCTCTTGAAAGCATCCAGAGAGAATTCCACAGATTTACAACTCTGAGTGAAAAAGTTTTTCCTCATCTCTTTTCTAAATGGCCTACCCCTTATTCTTAAACTGGCCCCTGGTTCTGGACTCCCCCAACATTGGGAACATGTTTCCTGCCTCTAGACTGTCCAATCCCTTAATAATCTCATATGTTTCAAGAAGATCCCCTCTCATCCTTCTAAATTCCATTCTTTCAACATACGACAGTCCCGCCATTCCGGGAATTAACCTAGTGAACCTACGCTGTACTCCCTCAATAGCAAGAATGTCCTTCCTCAAATTTGGAGACAAAAACTGCACACAGTACTCCAGGTGTGGACTCACTAGGGCCCTGTACAACTGCAGAAGAACCTCTTTGCTTCTATACTCAACTCCTCTTGTCATGAAGGCCAACATGCCATTAGCTTTCTTCACTGCCTGCTGCACCTGCATGAAGGAAAGACACAAAATACTGGAGTAACTCAGCGGGTTGGGTAGCATCCCTGGAGAACATGGATAGGTGACGTTTGGGGTCGAGACCCTTCTTCAGACTGATTGCAGGGATGGGAGGAAAGAAAGCTAGAAGAGTGGAGGGGCAGGACACAATCTGGCAGGTCATAGTTGAACACATGCAAGGAGATTTTTGATAGTCAGATGGTTGGGCAAAGGCCTGAGATGAACACACACAAGGTGTGAGACAAAAGGATTAGAAAGTTGCAAATTATGTTGCTAGAAGAATGATGAGGTTTGAATTGTTTAGGAATGTAGGGAGAGGGGAGGGAGGGGAGAGATGGGTGCAAGGTCAACCAGGACTCATGGAAGGGGAAGGGGGTTATGGTGGAGAAATGGGAGGGGAGGTAGTGATGTTTTGCAGAGGTGATACCTAAAGTTTAGAATTCAAAATTCATACTGTTGGGTTGTAAGACTGGAGCGACTAGGCTTGTATACACTGGAATTTAGAAGGATGAGAGGAGATCTTATCGAAACGTATAAGATTATTAAGGGTTTGGACACTTTAGAGGCAGGAAACATGTTCCCAATGTTCCCAACATACGACAGTCCCGCCATTCCGGGAATTAACCTAGTGAACCTACGCTGCACGCCCTCCATAGCAAGAATATCCTTCCTCAAATTTGGAGACCAAAACTGCACACAGTACTCCAGGTGCGGTCTCACCAGGGCCCGGTACAACTGTAGAAGGACCTCTTTGCTCCTATACTCAACTCCTCTTGTTATGAAGGCCAACATTCCATTGGCTTTCTTCACTGCCTGCTGTACCTGCATGCTTCCTTTCATTGACTGATGCACTAGGACACCCAGATCTCGTTGAACTCCCCCTCCTCCTAACTTGACACCATTCAGATAATAATCTGCCTTTCTATTCTTACTTCCAAAGTGAATAACCTCACACTTATCTACATTAAACTGCATCTGCCATGTATCCGCCCACTCACACAACCTGTCCAAGTCACCCTGCAGCCTTATTGCATCTTCCTCACAATTCACACTACCCCCCAGCTTAGTATCATCTGCAAATTTGCTAATGGTACTTTTAATCCCTGGTACATTAATGTATATGGTAAATAGCTGGGGTCCCAGCACCGAACCTTGCGGTACCCCACTGGACACTGCCTGCCATTCCGAAAGGGACCCATTTATCCCCACTCTTTGCTTTCTGTCCCCTTCATAAATCCATGCTGACTCGGAATGATCCTGTTACCGCTATCCAAATGCTCAGCAATTTCGTCTTTTATAATTGACTCCAGCATCTTCCCCACCACTGATGTCAGACTAACTGGTCTATAATTACCCGTTTTCTCTCCCTCCTTTCTTAAAAAGTGGGATAACATTTGCTATCCTCCAATCCACAGGAACTGATCCTGAATCTATAGAACATTGAAAAATGATCTCCAATGCTTCCACTATTTCTAGAGCCACCTCCTTAAGTACCCTGGGATGCAGACCATCAGGCCCTGGGGATTTATCAGCCTTCAGTCCCATCAGTCTACCCAAAACCATTTCCTGCCTAATGTGGATTTCCTTGAGTTCCTCCATCACCCTAGGTTCTCCGGCCCCTAGAATATTTGGGAGATTGTGTGTATCTTCCTCAGTGAAGACAGATCCAAAGTAACGGTTTAACTCGTCTGCCATTTCTTTGTTCCCCATAATAAATTCCCCTGCTTCTGTCTTCAAGGGACCCACATTTGCCTTGACTATTTTTTTCCTCTTCACGTACCTAAAAAAAATGTTTGCTATCCTCCTTTATATTATTGCCTTTTGCATGCATGATTTTAAAGTGATTAGTTGCTGCAGGAAGATAAATTAAATTATCAGTAGCACAGTGGGACTCGTAGGTTTGAAACCCTCTGCTCAGTTGAACTACATTTTTATTGATGGTCCATATTGTATTCTTTTGGTATCCTTTACCTTATGTTGAAGGATAATTGCTAATGATCTCATTGATCCTTTATTGAAGATATGCACGAGGTGAAGGATTTTTCACTAAATGTATGTTTGTGCATTTCAAAGGGCTCATGCCATTCATCCATTGGTGATGTCGTCACATTCACTACAGGTGTAGGATGGAACAGCACTTAGACACAAAATGCTGGAGTAACTCAGGAGAGTTACAGGCAGCATCTCTGGAGAGAAGGAATGCGTTTCGGGTCGAGACTCTTCTTCAGACTGAGACAGGGGTGGTCCCTGGGTTACAACAGGGTTTCATTCCCAGGAACTGTTTGTAACCCAAAGAGTTCTCACCCTGTCGAGTCCCAAGCAGCTGAAGATGCCTGCAGCCTCTCAGCAACCAGCAAATCCATCCCACTGGCCTCCCAAGTACAGGCTGTACATCAATTAGGTGTTTGTTAACTGCCGATGAACCTGTAAAAGTTCAATGATCTCTACCCCTAATAGTGGGGAACAAGAAAACATTTACATGTTTGGTACTTTTGGAAAGGATCAATTTTCAACTAATTTAAGTTATTTAATTTCAGTACATGTAACTTGTCTGGGTTACTGATATTATTGGTCTCTGCGTTATGGTTCAAGGGGCAACAAAAGCTCACCCGCACCGAAATCAGAGATAAATACCCCAACATTTCAATAAATGCCTAAAGATTTGGTGTAACATTTGCTGTCACAAAATTTAGCAGGGAGATAAAAGTTAAAAAAATTAATTTTTCAACCCTCGCTTCTTGACATATATGAACAGATGATGTGACTTTGTGCGAGGGGATTGCTTTTAAGGAAGGCAAACCCCCCTCCCCAATGCGGTAATTCGCCTGCATTTGAAAGCTGACTTAAGCTATAACTGCACGTCCAGTTCTTGATAGATTATCTTTCATCCCTTCAACATAATAGAGGGGAAACAGCAAATGTTTCACATGAAAAGCAGTTAGCACAAATGTGGTATCTAAGTCGTATATTTACAATCTTCCATTTGACCTTGCAATCAAAATGTCCGTCTGTGCAAATGGTCTGCATTGTGATTAAATTGTTTTTACATTTAGAACAATAGAATGTGCTGGCTCTGTTATCAATCTTGGACGATAACATCTGAACTAATTTCTTTTTTGTTGCAACAAAAGCAGGATTGAAAAGGGAAATGCGCTGCCTGACAACAGAAAGCAATTGGATGCTTGCCTTTTATTTTTGCTTACACATTGATTTAAACCTTCAAATAAAGTGTTGTTTCTAATGAGAGTCAGTCTGAGGTGACCTGAAGTGTTCAACTTCTAAGCCATGGTATGATGACATGCTGAAACAATGTGCGGCATCTCCTAAAGTCCTGCAACTCCTGTTTTGATGGATTAGGGCATAAAGGTTACCTTTGACAACAATCTTTCCCCCCCGCACCCCCCTCCCAGTCCAGGCAAAGATTATAGGTTGGGATTGTCAATGGCATTACAATTAATAATAGATCATTCTCGTGCTGACAAGTTCTAAAAGCCCGATCTGGAACTAGCCTTGTCAAATAAGTGCAATTTCATCTGTTCTATATTTTGTGCGTGTTGCATCAGAAATCAATTTCAAGAAATTTCATTCTCCTCACTTTAGATAAAAGAGAGAGTTTTGAGATGTGCCATGTGTGGAAATAAAGGGAAGATGCTTCTAACCTTTCTGTTCCCTGGTTTAACGAGCACAAGGGATGGACTCTTTTTTTAAAGACGGATTTGATATCACACTCTGTGACGGGCATTAAGGAGATTGTCTAAGGAAGAGAAATTGCGAGGGATTAAGTAAATTTATCCTAAACAGTAAAGTTGAGGTGAATGGGTGATAATCCCATTGAAATGTACAGTGCAAGATCCGGAGAGTTATTAGCAGGTTAGATGTGGAGAGGCTGTTCATCCAGTGGGACAGTCCACAATTAGGACAAGGGCTGTAATCCAAGATGATGGATCAGACCTTTATGGATGAGATTAGAAATTTTACTAAGAAGTTGTAATTCTTTGGCATTCTCTACCTCAGAGGGCATTGGATGGATCATCAAGTACAGTATATTCGTGGCTGAGATCAGTAGGCTTTCGGATATGAAGAAAATCAGGGGAGATAGGAAACACGTGGCAATGTGTATTTAATGCACATGATGAGAATTAGTTTAATATTGAAATGAGGGTGGGGAGGGTTTGGTAGGAAATATCTTATATTCTGACAAGGTGCAATATCATATTCTGATAAGGGTGCATACGTAGGCATAATGTGTATGCGTGTGTGAATCTGTGTGTATGTGTCACAGTGTGCGCACGAAGTGTATGAACAGTTTTTATTTCCTCAGTCTTTTATGTTACTTTATTGTTATTTTTATCTTGTACATTTGAGCTCTGCTCAGGCAGTGCGCCTGAATTTCATTGTATGCACCATTACAATGACAATAAAGACATTTGATTGATCTGATTGAAAAATGGAATATACCTGACAAGGTAAGGCTATGGCTGCTGAAGAGATGAGTTGCAAAAGGGGCCATCCAATAGTTGGGTAAATGGGGCAGGTGGAGAGAGAAGAAATATTCAAAGAGCAGTAAAAACGATGAATTGTGGACAAGTATCGAGTAAGAATGCAAACAAAGAACATAAAAATTGCAAAATGCAGAAGGTGAGGATATGCCCAATAGGTCTGCCTACATTAATGACAAACAAATACTGAGCAACATAGCATGGATGTACTTGCTGGTCCTGATGCAAGACTGTAAGACAACTTGAAACCAATTTATTTTCTTTCCTTCACGTTCTAACATTGAGTCTTTGATCTGAAACATTAACTGTTTCTCTTACTGTTTCCAGCATTTTCTGCTTTGAATTCCATGTGTCCAGCATCTGCAATTCTTTGATTTTTACTTTTTGGAAAAAGCACAGAGCTGAACAGTTATAATAATGCTAGATTGAGATAGATTATTTTCAGTCAAAGTAATCCTTATGGTGCTACAATTGCCTCATTACCTTTTGTCTAATAGATGGAAAAATAGATTTACCAGATTATCCAGGCCAGAAAACCATCTATTGGAAAGTTTACTTATGATGATCAAAAGGGTTGGTGGAAAGGGATTTTCAACTTTTTGAATTTCTAGGTTAAAAGTGTGATACAACAGTAAAAAAAGTAAAACATCTAATGATAGACCCTAGAAAATTGAAATGAAGCAATGTTCTGAATTGCACTCATCAGTCAGAGTGAAGAAAGAAGCAGGGTTGATCTTGATGGTCACAACCCCACGCAGCCAAGTTGGTGCAAATTCTGGGCAAGATTTAATTGTGTGTCAACGAGAATAATCAAAATCTTGCGAGTAATGCTTAAAAACACAGCAAGAAATAAACAGTCCAAAATAATAAGACTGGATGTGGTTATGATATCTCGCGAGTTGACAGTTTGCAGTTGTTGTTTGTCGAGAATGTCCACTAATAATAATAATAATAATAATAATAATAATAATAATAATAATAATAATATTCATTTATTGTCATTGCAACGAGTACAACGAAATTAAAAAATAGCCAATCCTGACGGTGCGTACAAACATATATGCAATAAATGCAAAAACAAATAAATACATAAATACAATTAAATACAATTATATTAAGTACAAGATTTTTTAACGGTGTTGCCTAGTGCAAAGGTAGTGTTCAGTTCTCGTATGGCCCTGGGGTAAAAACTGTTCTTAAGTCTGTTTGTTCGGGATTTGATCGACCTGAAACGTCGACCAGAGGGCAGATGAACAAACAGACGGTGGCCGGGGTGGGATGGATCTTTTATTATTTTGCCTGCTCTACTGAGGCAGCGTAGTCTGAACAGGTGCTCCAGGGAGGGCAGTGAGCAGCCGATGATCTTCTGGGCCGTCGTGATGACCCTCTGAAGGGCCTTCCTGTCCTTTTCTGAGCAGCTGGCATACCATGTGGTTATACAGTATGCCAGCACACACTCGATGGAGCAGCGATAGAAGGACAACATGAGCTTCTCCTGCAGGTTGGTTTTCCTGAGGATCCTCAGGAAGTGGAGTCTCTGCTGTGCCTTCTTTACTGTGGTGATGGTGTTGGTAGACCAGGTAAGATCCTCTGCGATGTGCGTACCCAGGAACCTGAAAGCTGGTACCCTTTCCACACAGACCCCATTGATGTAGAGTGGGTCGTAATCTCCACTGGTTTTTCTAAAGTCAATTATAAGTTCCTTTGTTTTGGAGGAGTTCAGGACCAGATTGTTCACTGAACACCATGCTGCCAGCCTTTGGATTTCATCCCTATAGGCTGTCTCATCTCCTTCTGAGATGAGTCCAACCACAGTCGTGTCATCCGCGAACTTGATGATGGTGTTGGTGGGATGGGTGGGGGCGCAGTCGTGAGTGTAGAGGGAGTAAAGGATGGGGCTCAACACACAGCCCTGTGGTGAGCCGGTGCTCAGTGTAATGGTGGAGGAGAGGTGAGGGCCTATTTTGACGGTCTGGGGGCGGTTGGTCAGGAAGTCCTTGATCCATTGGCAGATGGTTTGGGAAAATCCAAGGTCGGAAAGTTTGGTGACCAGTCTGCTCGGGATGACCGTGTTAAAGGCAGAGCTGAAGTCGAGGAAGAGCATCCTCACATAGCTCCCCTGGTGTTCAAGGTGGGTCAGTGCAGTGTGAAGAGCAGTGTCGATGGCATCCCCTGTAGACCTATTTGCTCTGTAGGCAAACTGGTGTGGGTCGAAGGTGGGTGGGAGGCTGGCTTTGATGTGCTGCAGGACCAGTCTCTCGAAGCACTTTGTGATGACCGGTGTGAGTGCTACCGGACGGTAGTCGTTAAGACCGCTGATGACAGACTTTTTCGGCAGTGGGATGATTGTGGCGGACTTCAGGCAGGGAGGGATGGTGGATGTTAAAAGGGACAGGTTGAAGATTTTTGTGAAGACCTCAGATAATTGGTCTGCACATTCCCTCAGCACTCTGCCCGTCACACCATCGGGGCCTGCAGCTTTCCTGGGATTCACTGCTCTGAGCACGCGCTTAACATCATACTCCTGCACAGTGAAGGTGTTGCTGTCAGGTGCTGGAGAGGGTGTTATGTCTGCCACTGTAGCTTTCACCTCGAAACGAGCAAAGAAACAGTTAAGTTCCTCTGCCAGCGAGGCGTCGCCGTCGGCAGTCGTGCGGTTGCTGGTCTTGTAGTTGGTGATGTGCTGGATGCCTTGCCATACCCGCCGTGGGTCATTGTTGGAAAAGTGGTCCTCAATCTTCCTCTTGTAGGACGCTTTGGCATCCTTGATGCCTCTCTTCAGGTTGGTTCTAGCAGCACTGTATAGAGCTCTATCACTAGACCTGAAGGCGGTGTTACGGTCCTTGAGGAGAGACCTGACATCCTTTGTCATCCAGGGTTTTTGATTGGGATACAACCGGATGCGTTTGTCGACGGTGACATTGTCAACACAGTTTTTGATGTAGCAAAGTACAGTTGATGTGTACTCCTCCAAGTCATGATCCTCAAAAATATCCCAGTTGGTCCTTTCGAAGCAATCCTGCAGCTGCGAGGAAGCTCCTTCAGGCCATGTCTTAACAGTCTTTATGGTGACTGGAGCTTTCCTCCTGAGTGGGGTGTATGCTGGAGTTAGGAATATGGACAGGTGATCTGACTGCCCCAGGTGTGGTAGTGGTGCTGACCTGAAACCCTTCTTAATATTTGAGTAAACCTTGTCTAGTGTGTTTTTCCCCCTGGTAGCACATCTTATGTGTTGTTCAAGTTTCGGGAGAACTGACTTTAGGTCTGCATGGTTGAAGTCCCCGGCTATGATGTGGGCTGCTTCTGGATATGTGCTCTGTTGTGAGTTTATTGCACCGAGCAGGTAGCCTAAAGCTGTGCTAGCGTTAGCATTCGGTGGGATGTAGACTGCTGTTACTATAACCCCTGTAAATTCGCGAGGAAGGTAAAAAGGCCTGCATTTAACTGTTAGGGACTCCAGATCAGGAGAACAGTGGCTATCTATGATTTGGATGTTAGTGCACCAGCTGTTGTGCACGTAAATGCATAACCCCCCCCCCTTGCTCTTACCGGAGTCGATGTTTCTGTCCCAACGAAACGCTGTACGCCCGGCTAGCTCAATGGCTCCGTCTGGGATAAGTGGATGAAGCCATGTCTCTGTTACTAAGAGAATGCAACAGTCCTCCACGAGTTTGTTTGCTGATATCTGTAGTTTTAGTTCGTCCATTTTGTTGATGATGGATCTGGCGTTGGTGAGAAACATGCTGGGTAGCGGTGGTTTGTGTGGCTGTCTCTTTAGCTTGGCAAGTATACCGGACCGGCATCCTCGCTTTTGCTTCCTGTTTCTCCTCCGCCTGCGACGCCTGTTCGTGCCGACAACTATCCACGGAGAGCCCGGTGTCCTGGCTATCTCTTCCGGTATATTTCGCGGGTGTGGAAATTCGCGCACAAGGTCCCGATTGCACTGGAATCCTATGAACAGAAGATCCTTTCGGTTGTAGGTAGGATTTGCCTGATTTTCCTGACTAAATTTGACTAACAGACATAACACAGATAACACACATAAAACGCACCGAAAGGGAGAGCTGTGAGCCGCTGCGTCCGTGCGCGCCGCCATCACTAGATGTGACACTGATGGTTGCCATGACATTCACAACAATACGCTGATAAAACCTCTTGTTTTGAGGTGGAGGCAGGGGTGCAAAGTTGCACTGACGCACCACAGAAATGGATGGATTGATTTGCTTGCGTTTGGCTGATTTCCCTCCAAACCATTCCAATCCGTAATGTTTCCCGTGAAGCAGAGTGATTTCTGCAGCAAATTATTTTGATTTTGAATTTATTTGTGATTTAATACTAATCAATGGCGGTCACTTACAGCAGTATGATCGCCAGGCGTGATTGATAGTAGAATTGCCCAAATCACATCCATTCCGATTGTGAGTTGTCAGAATGGAGACTAACTATATTATAAGGTTGTACTGTTTAAAATTTATAACCTTGCTGGAGGGCACAAAAAGCTTTGCTCAGAATAGCTGTCATGTCCTAAAGGGACATATCTGAAGTATTGGTGGAGAGGGATTTTCAACTTAAAGAATTTGTAGGTTAAAAGTGCATTACAATAGTAAGAAAGTAAATATCAAATGCTGACAATACTGGAAAAGTGAAATGAATCGGTTCTGAACTGCCCACATCAGCAACAACAACTTGCTGGTCGCTGGCCATAGACAGAAATTGGTGCAATCGGAGTAAAATTTAATTGTGTGCTAACTTTTTCACACAAAGGGTGGTGGATGTATGGAATCTTTTTCACACAAAGGATGGTGGGTGTATGGAACAAGCTGCCAGAGGAGGTAGTTGAGGCTGGGACTATCCCAACGTTTAAGAAACAGTTGAACAGGTACATGGATAGAACGGGTTTCGAGGTATATGGACCAAACACAGGCAAGTGGGACTAGTGTAGCTGGGACATATTGGCTGGTGTGGGCAAGTTGGGCCGAAGGGCCTGTTTCCACACTGTATCACTCTGACTCTATGACTTTAACTTGGATAACCTTAATCTTTGCAGTAATGTGTGAAAACTCAGCAAAGAATAACAAGTGGTCTAAACACCAGGTTATTTTAAGAAATTATTTATTTTTGGGGTTGATTTGTTACTTCTCTAGCTTCCAGCATTATCTTATATAGTTTATACTGGTACTTTTTAATTTTAATATTATTGTTATTATAATTCTAATTCTAATAATAATAATAATTATTATCTGAACTTTATTCTTGTTGCGTTTGGGTTCCATCTGTGATCTCCTGTGCTGTTGCATGATGGTGGCTTTAAAGACTTACTTGTACCATCAACTTGCACAGTGGCAGAGCTGGCAGAGCTACTGCCTTGTAGCTTCAGCGACTCAGGTTTAACCGTGATATCTGGCGCTGTCTTTGTGATTTCCATGTTCTCCACATGCCCATATGAGTTTCCTCTGGGTTCTCTAGATACGTCCACATCCAAAGACGTGGTTTGCTAGGTTGATTGACCACTGTAAACTGCCCCACTGAGTGGTAGAAGCAGAGGGGCGTTGATAGGAATGTGGTGGAACTTGACAGGAATGTGGAGAGGAAAAGGTATGATTGCAGGCGGACCCCAGGTCATGGGTGCCTGACACATGGACACCCTGTACAAAACCACATGGTTTTGGGAGATCGGCAGGATGGAAGGGGATGGATTTGCTGCCTGGCTGCAAGAATCTTGAGCTGGGTGAGAGCGGGGCATTTCTGCGTGCATTCTTTCCTCACCAATAAGGCCAGCTGGCAGCCACTCTTCTCATGCCTGCTCTCTATCCCGTTGCAGCTGTGTCTGTTCATTTCTGACTGACAAACAGCTCGAGTTGCAAACCATTTTCAGGAAAATGGAACCCTGTCATAACTTGGCACAAACTTGGTGGGCAGAAGGGCCTGTTTCCATGCTTTATCTTTCAAACTCATTTGTGCTTCAAATAGTCCAACTGAACCTTGTTGACTTTTTCATTTTATATTCTTAAGAATGAGTTAGACAAATGTTAGGTCGATTTTGAGAGCTTGGAAAGAAAGCTTGGTTATATGGAAATACATGAGCTTGAGCCCAGTTACCTGAATACAATTGGCGATCTGTTCAGTTTAGAAATACAGTATGGAAACAAGCCCTTCAGCCCACCGAGCCCATGCCGACCACTGATAACCCATTCATATTAGTTCTATGTTATCCCACTTTCACATCCACTCCCAACGTATTAGAGGCAATTTACAGAGACCAATTAACCTACAAACCCGCAAGTCTTTGGGATGTGGGAGAAAAGCAGAGCACCCGGGGGAAACCCAAGCGATCACAGGGAGAACGTGCAAACTCCACACAGGCAGCACCAGAAGTCAGGATCAAACCTGGATCGCTAGCGCTGTGAGGCAGCAGCTTCACCAGCTGCTCCACTCTAAGAAGTAGTAAATGTAGGATGTATGAGAAACAGACATGAGTAAGAATGCAAACGTCATAATGTTGAGAAATGAGGGTACAAATTATTGAAGGATTTGGGCATGATGAACATTTCAAATTACATTTGGGTGACAATGACCCAAAGTAATTTGGGTTGAAAGAGGAGCATGATCTATTTGGAGATTTGATACAGGTACCTGAAGTCTGGATGAACTGATGATTATGGAGATTGGAACATGAGTGATGAGTCAGGCAATCAATTGAGTCTGAAGACAACAAAACATTGTTGTTGACTGTTTTCACAGCAAGTGGGCAGGTATAGTTATAGTCCATGTGGTTTGGAAGGTTAACTATTCATAGGGGCAAACAGGGCTGTGAACCATCAGCTTCAAACTGACAGCCAGAACGGAGGTGGAATCGGAGGTTGGGTCTTCCTGCTGTTAAACTGGAGGAAATAATAATAAGATTGACTGGAGCCATGAGGAACGTAGTGAATTGGGATGATTTTACCAGCGTAAGTCTTGAACATCTATTTTGGATAATGTTACCAAAGAGCACCTTGTCGATTGGTGTTGTTCAGTATGTTAGATTCTTGCCCAGAGTGGCTAATTATATCTGAAAAGTAAATAAAAAATGAGGAATTGATGCAGTCGATAGATATGCAGTCTGTATCTTTAGTTGTTCACACAGCCACTAGCAGTCCATTGCGAACTAGCAGGTTCATGTACCTGGGACATCTGTAATAGTCATTATAGCTACTAAACCTTTAAGGAAGAAGGTACAAAGTGCTGGAGTAACACAGCAGCTCAGGCAGCATCCCTGGAGAACATGGATAGGTGATGTTTCTGGTCATAGGTTCTAGGAGCAAGAGTCAAGAGTACATTATTATCATTTGTCCCAGATAGAACAAAGAAATTCTTAGGTGCAACCCTTAATTAGGCCATGTGGCCCATCAGGTCGTCTCTGCCATTCAACCATGGCTGATCTATTTTCCCCTCTCAAACCCATTCTCCTGCCTTCACCCCATAACCCCTGACATCCTTATTGATTAAGAATCTGTCAATCTCCACCTTTAAAATATCCTTTGACTTGGCCTCCACAGCCGTCTGTGGCAATGAATTCCACAGATTAGATTCCGCAGATGTGGTCTAAATCTAGTTGTGTGGCATGTGGCGGTGAGATTTCCACCTTAATATACATTTATTAAAAAAGCACAAGGATGAAAAATAAAACAGTGATTTCATGATGCAAATATTTTAATATCTGATTTGTGGTAGGTATGAACACTTGAAATTTAACCTTTTTTTTCCTCCAAGGCATTTATGATGAAAGTAGAGGATGTTGCGTTTTAATTGGTTTTACCATTATTTTTGGGGCATTAATTAGACAAGTGTGGAGCCTAATAGTTTGTGCTAATGCCCAATCAGGCCATCCCTGAAAAATAACAAAATAAGGAAAATCTATCTTTAAAAAACAAAGATTAATTTACACCTTGAATGCTACATTAAATTGCAACTTACAGAATAATGCTTATAAAATCCTAACTACTGCTGCTTCCTCACTAGAAATCATGGGAAGCAGGACACCGAAATAATTCCCTCCATCACAGCCATAGTACAGCAGCATAAAGGTTGCCATGGAAGTTGGGGAGAGAGGACATATGTAGATGTTGTGCCACAAGTCACTGCAAGGCATGGGCTCATTAATAAGGCAAGGACCGCAGCATATCTACTGCGCATGATTTTGAAGGAGCACAATAATTTAACACGTAGATAAAGCACTGAAAACTTGGTAAGCAAATCCAGACAACAACATGTCCATGCCGAGTCAGGACCCTTTAATTCCCATGACCTAACCAAAATGTGGTTTGTTTCACTGAGAATTATAAATGAAACATGCACAAGATTGCTTCACTTTCTATCGGTAAAGCAGAGATGCTATTTGTAATATCCTGGGTCCTGTATGCAGTGTTAACCACTTTCTCAACTTGCCTTGCCACTTTCAACAAACTAAGGAACTTCCCAGATCATTATTATTTGACACTTTCAGAGTGATCTTACACTTATCATCACAAAGAAAGATGCTAGTAGCTCTGTGCCAGCTCTCAGGGGAGCAATCCCATTAGTCACATTACTCTCCTGAATCTCTGCCATACATGCCTGTGAATTCCCCGTTAATTTTAGTTTGACATTAATCTGCACAAAATAGTAATTTACAGTTTATCTACCTGATGAGACTGAGATGGGTAGAGACTTTGACATGGGAGGAAATTGAAGAACCCAAATGTAACCCATATGATATTAGTATTGGTTTCTTATTATCACCTATACCGAGATACAGTGAAAAGCATTGTATTGCACAGTATCCAGGCAGATCATAATGTACATGAATAATCAGGTAGTGCAACTGGTAGACTATTCAGGCATAGTCATGTAAAGAATCTAAGTGCCACTGACACCATCGACCCTTGGTTTCTAGAACCGTTGAAACATCAACAACAACAACTGCTGTGCCCCTGTGCCATTTCAAGTACATCTTGCCTTTTAAGTACATCCCCAACTTCCTATATTTAAAAAAAATAGGCAGTGCAGGAACTCAGCAGGCCAAGCAATATCTGTAGTGAATGGACTGACATTTTGAGCCAGAACTCTTCTTCAGAATAAATGTGTAAGAAGGAACTGCAGATGCTGGTTTAAACCGAAGATAGACACAAAAAGCTGGAGTAACTCACTGGGGCAGGCGGCATCTCTGGAGAGAAGGAAAGGTCGAGACCCTTCTTGAGACTCCATGTAAATGTCCTACAGTCTGAAGAAGGGTCTCGACCTAAAACGTCACCCTTTCCTTTTCTCCAGAGATGCTGCTTGTCCTGCTGAGTTACTCCAGCTTTTTGTGCCCCTCTTCTTCAGACTGATTGGAACAGTTGGAGAGAGCTGGTAAAGAGAGGTGGGGATGGGGTAAAGCAAGTGCTAGGTGGCTACTGGTGAGGGAGGGTGATTAGTGAAGTGACAAAGGGTGACGCAAGAAATCTGCCGATGCTGGAAAAATGAACAAAACCAAAATGGTGGTGAGTTAGGTTGCATCTGGAGAGGGAACATTCCTCCCCTGATGCTGCCTGACTCGCTGAGTTCCACCAGCTCTACAGCTTTTGTCACATGAGCAAAACACCGAGATCAAAAGGACATCTGATAAGGAAAGAAGAGGAGGAGTGAAATGTAAAGTTGGAGGGAGGAATATGGGTGTAAGGGGACAGGTGGGAGAGACGAAATGGGGGAAATAAAATGGAAATAGGGGTATCAGGAATGGGCGATGAGTGTATAGAGGAGGGGAAAGGACCAGTGTGACTGGGATGGTGGGAGAAATGGCCTACATTTCATCATTTTTTAAAATCTCATGCACATTTTCCTTTTCCGAGACTCCAGCAAAATAATTTCCCTTGGTGAAAATTGATGTCATATACTCATGTTTTGTTTGCCATGCCCTCTGCCCCTCTGCATGGATTTCCGTTTGATCCTTGATTGTCGTTTACTCTTGCAACCCATTTCCTATCAATGGATTATTTTTGAATTCTATTTTATGTTTATCTTGGTGTACTTATTTTATGTCCATTTTTACTTTCCCTCTGATTTTTCCAAAAATCAGCCGGGTTCTCAATTGTGTTGACAATTTTGCATCACGTGCACTTTTTTAATGCTCTATTTTACTCGATCTTTTCGGTTATCCGGGGATCACTGGATTCAATTTCCCTACCTATTGCCGTATGTTTCCCTATATATAGCTGTAACAGTTCCATCCTGAAGGCATCCCATGATTCAATTACAGTTTTCCTTGCCAGGCTTTGATTCCAGTGTAATAAAAAGGAACTGCAGAAGCCTGTTTATACTAAAGATAGACACACAATGATGAAATTCGATTCTAGTCTACCTGGGCCAGATCAATTGTCAACTCATTGACTCTGGCTCTTACCCAATTTCCTATTTTTGGCTTCAAATGATCTATATCATTTTCCATTTTTGTAAACCTTAATGTTGAGAATACTTGGGTATTCTCCTAATGCTTGTTCCACTTGGCCTGGCTCATTTCCCAGAGCCAAGTCCAATGTGCTAGCTGCCTTTTTCTTTTGGTCAGAAACATACTGATCAAGAAAGTTCTCCTGAGCACACTTCAGAAACTCCTCCCCGTCTTTGCCTCTTGCATTGTTTCTGTAACAATCTGCATCTGGATAGTAATATCACTCAGTATCACCACTCAATGTAATTCTCCCTCAGTAGATCCAAAGTCAGCCACCATAATGTATGGTACAGACCCAGCAGGGGATGTAGGGATCATCTAGGTGGAACTGGTTGAGTTGCATTGTGGCCGAGGATTGCCCCTGATTTCGGCTTGTAGCCCGTGATGTTATTTGAGCCCTAACACTGTCATCTGGCATCTGCTTGATTGAATTGAGCCTTTAGGTTGTTTTGTAATCCACTCGAGGCATCTCTGATAGTCTTATGGAGATCGTAGTTACCGTTCTTATACATTACAGGATATATCCTTCTTAAAAGTCTTGGATCTGGACTTCAGTGGAGAGTGAATCAGCTTATTTGTGCCCAGTGAAGTATAATTCCTATTCATTGATTTTGTATTACCGGCACCTTGTTTTACAAATCTTCTGTCACCATTGACTATGTTTCCATAATCCAGATTGATATTCCAGTGCGATTCTGAGAAAATGCTGTGTTATAAGAGGGTCTTTATTTTGGTTGAAATGTCTGCTTGCTTGAATGAGCACTATTCTGAAGAAAACCAGTTGATTTTTCTCGATGTTTATCTCTTAAACAAGAATGCTAAAATAATTATCTTCTTACTGCTTCTTCTTGTGGAAACTTGCTCTGTGGAATGGTCCTTGCTTTGCAACAGTAACTGCGCTCCTGAAAGTACTTGATTAGTTGCAGTCTACTTTGGGACATTGAAGATTGGGAAAGGCACGAGGTAATTTCAAATTATATTTCCTTTTACACAGCCACAATGACTGCCCTTTCAAAATATTCTATTCATTGCAAAGTACTGCAGCGATGCCAAATGTATGAATGGAATTTCTGTCTTCTATGTTCATCTCTCTGGCTGGAAAATGCTTGGAGACCCTTTTATGTCAGACGCACTGTATAAATGATGGCCACTATTGTTGGAACTAGATGGAAGTCAGCATGGTGGCGAAGTATTCTTTCATCTCCCATACCTATATTTGAATCTACCCGAAGATGATGACATTTGTCTCTCTTTTCCCATCAGTCATTAGTTTCTTACATGAAATTAGTTCATCCAATCTCAGCTCCTTTCTTTGTGGCTAAAATTGGAAAATTTGCTTTAAAATGTTCTTCCGTGTGTAAAAATAGCTTGCACGGGAAATGATGAGAATTCTCACTAATGGGACAGAAATGGGAAACAAATGGGATGGCTTTGGACTTCTTGACACTAGCTGGATAAAAGTTTCTTGTTCATAGGTTGATACGTTCTTTGACTACTTGAGGACAAGGCAATTGTCAGGGAGGAGGAAGAGCTGAGTATTGTCAACCTACAGTTGGAAACTGTTGCTCTGTTTTTTTGAGGATGATGTTTAGGTGGAAAAGGCAAGAGTTGGGCATGTGTGCAGATGCTCTGGAAGTGCTGATGTTTGGACATGTAAAGAAGAACCTTTGCTGGTGATCTGTGCCAGTGACTAGAGGGATGAGCAGAATGTGGTGAGGGTGGGCAGTAACTGGATGGTGAGTAAGATCGAGTGATGGTGTGCAATGACTGGATGGGAAGTAGTATTGGGTGAGCAGTGACTCGATGGTGAGTTTGTTTTTTATGTGTCCTTATGCGTGTAAGAAAAAAAGAAAAAAGTATATATATATATACGCACAAGACTTTTTTTCTCATTTATTATATTGTTTACAGTATACTATGTTTACATATTCTGTTGGCTGCTGCAAGTAAGAATTTAATTGTTCTATCTGGTACATATGACAATAAAACACACTTGACTCTTGAGTAGAAACGGGTGAGAGTGGGCAGTGACTGGATGGTGAGTAGGATCAGGTGAGAGTGTGCAATGACTGGATGGGAGGTTGAAGTGGGTGAGGGTGGGCAGTGACTGGATGGGTGTGGGGTCGGCTGGCAGGTGGATAATGGTAGAGAGGTGCTGAAGGAGGATAGTATGATAAACTGTCAATTAGTATGCAATAAGGGAGGGGATATTACCGTTGACACAATCTTGTGGAATATCATTGATTTTGATCGGCATTAGTTAAGTAATGTGCCAAGCAAAAACTTGATTACAGTAATTCAAACATGAGATTCTGGGTAAAATTATCCATGGGTTTCAGAAGCGGCCATATGGCATGGGTCATTTAAGCTTTAATAGTTTTTGTTTCGGAAGAAGATGTAAATACTTACCATTAATGAACGTTGTTATCTAAATGTATTGCTTTGATTCAGTTCATGTATTTACTTGGTTTAATATATTAGACCAAAGGTCAAATTAATCAACCAAGGTGAAGATTGAGCAGTACAAGTATAATTACTTCTAGTAATCATACAATATTTCAGATTGCAGCGTTGTAAAGCAGAGTAGTTGGCCTGCCTCACAGCTTTTATTACCTAGCCTTGCAATTATTTTTTCATTTCAAGTATATACTAAATTCACTTTTGAAACTTGTTATGGAATCTTTACACCATTCTCCTGTCAGGCTGAGCATTTCAGATGATAACTTGTTCCTCTTGACTCCTGGCCAAATATCTTAAATCTAGCTTCACTGCTGGTCCCCTGGCAGCAGAAATAACCCATCGTAATTTTGAACACCTCTCATTTAAAAAAAAATACACGCTTTAACCTTCACAGCTCAAACCGAATCCCAGCTTCTCTACCTAACATTATATAGGTGATATAAATTTGATCATTTGTCTTCAAAATTCGAAAGCTGTGTATTGATTGCATTGATGTACATTCTATAAAGATGGATGGCCTTTATTCAATTCATATTTAATCAGCCAAGATGATGACCTTCATTTTGAATAAAATAGTTTTTCACTTCAGGGTTTCAGTTTATAAGAGTGGTAACTTTTCATGCTATCAAATGTTGTCATTCTTCCAAACCCCCTTCAGGAAAAAAATGCTCAATGTAAGATGTTCCTTGAATGCAATATTTGAGTGTGTCCTATGCAATTGGAGTTAGTGTTACACTCATCTTTAGCTGTACATTTAAAATTCCATGGCAGATTTTGGAAAAACAAACATCAAGGGAGTTTCCCTGTGCTCTAACCAATATTTATTTTCGTCCATCAACACCAAATCTGATCAAATTAGCATAATATTTCAATTACTAGTTGTGAAACCTCCTTCTGCATCAATTAGCTGTCATATTTGATCACATTGTAACAGTGACGAAATCATTTTTTTTCCAAAACAGAATCGGACTGCCTGAAGCTGCAAAAGGATCTATATAAATGTATTTTCTTTCCCATGATATTTCAGAGGTTTCAACCTGATAAATGTGTTGATTGCGCCAAAGACTATTTGCACAAATTCTTGAATCTTTATGCTTTGCAGGCTCACTTTACGTTTAAGAACAGATGTGCTTAGTACTGTATTGGGACGGATTTAGATTTAGAATTATCAAAATTGAAAAGCTCATGTAAATTTGGACGATACCATTCTCATAATTACTGCACTTTATTATATAAATGGAGCTTTCATAATTACTGAACTGTTCGTTTGTCGTGCAAATTGCCATGGGTTTCTGAATTGCGTTTAACTGTTAAATCTTTACTATTGACAAAAGTATTAAAGCGTACCATTAGTGAGAAGTAATTTGACATAGTTTACTTCCGAATCCTTATTATGTTCAGTTAATTTTCTGTTACTTACCTCTTGTACCTTTTATTCCTCTTTTTTTAAAAAACCTATTTACTGCCCCTCACTTCAATCTATTATGCATATTTAGTGGAGAAGAAAATATTTTTTCCTCGTTTTATTTAAATTTTTATGCTGCATTTTTCATTGTATCTGTACCTCACTACACATTACAATAAACTTCACTTGACTTGCAATTATTAGAACATGTGTCGCAACAACAGCCGTGTGAACCGGTGAATACCAGCGGCATCGGCACCTAGTTTTAAAGTGAAACGACACAAAGTGCTGGAGAAACTCAGCCGACTGAATCAGTCTGAGGAAGGGAAGGGTCCCAATGTCACGTATCCATCTTCCCCAGAGATCCTGAGCCACTGAATTATTCCAGCACTTTGTGTCCTTTCGGTGGGTGAAGAAGGGCTCGCTGGTCGAGAGTGGTGAGTTGCGAGTCGGGAGTGGTGTCGGAAGCCACGACTAAACGGCCAGGGAGACGGTGGGTTCCGGGGAGGGGTCGGCAGGTCCGTCCACCTATATCCGACATCTGTTATATGGGGGTCGTTAAAACGAGGGTTGACTGTATTGTCCTTGCAAAACAGTTAGGAGGGAAGATTGAGAGTATAGTTGATTCTTTCATGGTGGAGGGAAAGAGCACTCGCCACTCGCAATGCCACCTGCAGCCGCTCAGGGAATTTCAAGTGAGCTCTCGTAATTTTGTCAAGATTATAGAGTTTGGCAGACAACCAGTTGCCGGAAAATCAGTGTTCAACCTGTAACATTCATGCCGCAAGTGTCAGGCAATAGCCATGTCCAGCGGAGCCCAACTCGCCACACTTGTTGTTTGTTCAGTGGCACTATCGTCACCAAATCCCCAATGTCAATGAAGTGTATCATCCACACATGGTACTTCATTTTCTCACCTAGGATACTTCGACAACTCCTCCCAAACTTGTGACCTCTAACACTGCGAAGAAAAAGAGTTTTGGGCACATGGGAACACTGCGACCTGCATGTTTCTCTCCACGTAACATGCCAGAAAACTTCAAAAGAATTCACTCGTTGAAGGTTATTCTTCAACGAGTCAAGATCTTGGAACTCCCTCACCAAGAGCACCTTCGGTGCGCCTTCACCAAAGCAGTTCAAGGCAGCGGCTCGCCATCAGCTTCTCAAGGGCAATAGTGATGGTTCACAAATGTAAGAGTTGGTAACTGGCCAACAATAAGGGAGCACTTTATGATGGGTAACATAAAATGATAGATGCTGGACCCTTGAAATAAATGGAGAAAGGTACATTTGAGATAGGCACTTTATCTCCCGCTAAGCAGCAACAAATAAGAATTTCATTGTTCCAATGTCAGCACATAACTCTTGATACTCTTGACAATCCAAATTGTGAAATGGAGTCTATTTTAAGGCTTGGTATAGCAAAATTAAAATGTACCAAGAGGCTTTTGGGGAACTTTTTATTGTACAGACAAAAATCACGTTGAACTTACACTGATGAGCCAAAACATTATGACCATCTGCCTAATATGCTGTTGGTCCTCCGTGTGCAGCCCCATACCCAGCAGGGTGCGATGCACTGTGACACATTCCTCCCGTGACCACTATTAACGTTTTCTGTGACTTGTGCCACAGTAGACCTTCTGTCGATTCGGACCAGACGTGATAGCATTCGTTGCCCTCACGCATCGATGAGCCTTGGGCGCCCAACACCCTGTCGCCGGTTTGTGGTTTGTCCCTCCTCGGACCACTGTCGGTAGGTACTCACCACTGCTGACCGGGAGCACCCCACAAGCCTTGCCGTTTCTGAGATGCTCTGACCCAGTCGTCTGACCATAACAATTTGGCCCTTGTCAAAGTCACTCAGGTCTTTACTCCTGCTCATTTCTCCTGCATCCAACACATCAACTTCAAGAACTGACTGTTCACTTGCTGCCCAATATATCCCACCCCTTGACAGGTGCCATTGTAGCAAGATAATCCATGTTATTCACTTCGCCTATCAGAGGTCATAATGTTTTTGCTCATCGGTGTATATTAGTCTCTCCAAATATTTTGAGAGAGGTTCTGTTGGCTAGATGTAATATTTAAAGGAAGGCATGTCTAATACCAATTTAATACCAAATATTCAAATGGCGAGTCAAGTAATGCTGACATGTTCCAGGCCTCTGTTTTATGACCAAATGTTTGAACAACTGGGTAAATTTGCTGTTGACAGCTGTAGAAGAATTTCATTATTATACCATGCAAAAGGCCAAAAACAATTCTGCTGTTAGAAGCCTGTTCTGCTAGTAATGAAATTAACTGCTAAATGGAATAGTAGATGAGTATTTTTTCCATTTTCTCCTCATGCACCCCCCCCCCCCCATTCTCCATTGACCTGTTCGCTGCCCCCCTCTTCCCCGCCCATTCACCCCTCCACCATTCCTCTTTGGCCCCTTCTCCCCCTCCTCTCACCCCATTCCCCTCTGGCCCCTTCGCCACCATGACCTCCTGCCCACTTTTCCATCCCCCTATTCCAACTTTGGCCCCGTCACCTCCCCCCATTCCTGTCTACCCCTCCCCCCTCTACTGCTCCACCCCCACCCCCTCTACCCTGCCTCCCTTTTACCTCCCCCCTAACTTTCCTGCCCCCTTTACCTCTCCTCCCCCCCATTATTTCTCCTGCTCCCACTACCGTTCCTCCCCTACCTTTCCTCCTCCTCCCCCTCTGCCCCACCTTCTGCACCCTCCACTTCTACCCCCTCCTCACTGTCCCCATTTGCCCCCCTCTCTGCCTCTCCTCGCCCTCCCCCATCCCTGCCCCATGACTTCACGCTTCCTAATAATTCTTCATGCAGGCATTGAGGCCAGCATATCATTCAGTTCATTTCCACTTGATCATGTCGGGAAGGTGTGCCGGGGTACAAGCTACAATCTTGCTTTTCTCTCTCCATAGAAAACTGTCATCTAAATGCAAATGAGATGTCCTGTGTTCCTCTGGAATGACTGGTCTCTCTGGTGCATTATTGCTGCTACTTAAGAGGGGAAAGGTTGCATTTGGCTATACAATTTTTTTAAATACAAGGTTGAAAAATTGGTTTATTTATAAATCAGTGTGATTCAAAGTGCATGAAATACAGAATTGACACACCAGATGATTTAAGCTTTTCCACATTTTGTCTGTAATTTTGGATGTTGAAGAAATTGATTAAATTGTTCGGGACATTGATCAAATTATCTGGATACACAGTTTGATCTCTCCAGCATTTCCAATTTAAATTCTGATTTCCAGCATTTATTGTTTACTTTTTTAATTTATTTCTTGGCAACCTTTCCTCTTGCCTATTTTAACTCCCATTTAAAAAAAAAAAGCTTTTCACTGTACCTCAATAAACTAAACTAAACTTGTATTAAAAAAAAAAATCTAGTTGGGAAGGAGTTTTATTCAATAAAACGTTACCTTATTCATATCTACCATACGCTGGTTCCCACAGTTTAACGCAGCCTGATTGCTCACCTCATGAGTGAGCACAAGCTCATCCCCTTCAATAGTATCAATGTGTGAGGTGGTACTCTTTAGCACGATGACTTCTCAAAATCACTTTTTTTAAATATAAAAACATACTCATTACATTGTTCCTCAGAGAAAAGTTTTAGTTTAGTTTAGAGAGACAAGGTGGAAACAGGCCATTCGGCCCACCGAGTTCGCGCCGACCAGCAATCACCGCATGCACCAGCACTGTCCTACTGAAGCCAATTAACCTACACACCTGTATGCCTGTGGAAGGAAACCA
The DNA here is from genome assembly GCF_053455715.1 of Rhinoraja longicauda. Taxonomy (NCBI): domain Eukaryota; kingdom Metazoa; phylum Chordata; class Chondrichthyes; order Rajiformes; family Arhynchobatidae; genus Rhinoraja; species Rhinoraja longicauda. The sequence continues at coordinate 21,157,242 of NC_135957.1, read as the reverse complement.
GAGCACCCAGAGAAAACCCATGTTGTCACAGGGAGAATGTACAGAACAAACAGCACCCAAAGTCTGGATCGAACCCGGGAATCTGGCGCTGTAAGGCGACAACGCCACTGCTGCACCACCGTGCTGCCCATTCGCTGCTGCGGAAATCGGGGGAGGGGTGAGGATGGGCCTGCAAGAGGAAGATTGGAATCGATGCCTGAGGCAGCAGGTCTGCACGAATGTGGGACAGCTGATCGTTGCCCACACATTCTCCCTGCCCACGGTCATGAACCCTCCTAGTGCCCCTCCGAAAACGAAGTAGATTTAGTGTGAGACTTGTTGAGCCTTGATAGGACTACTTTCTCGAAGCTGAAGATACTTTGTTACATTCAAACTATAAATATGTGGCAGAGATAGAAATAGTTTGATTCCCAACTATATTTTCCAGCTGATTTAACTGGGAAAGTAGACTCTCGCAGAGACCCTGACATTAAAATTTACCTCATGCAATGTCATGTTGAAGGCACAGAGTATTGTTTACAAAGGTCAGTCCTCCAAATGCTGTAATCTGCAAAGGATTAGTGAACTGATGGAATAATAACAGTATAACAGTATAACAGAACTTCATTGTCATTCGGTATAAATACCGAACGAAATTTCAGTAGTCACAAGACACAGCAAAAAAGAAAAGAACACAGGACACACGACCCCAACACAAACATCCATCACAGTGACTCCAAACACCCCCTCACTGTGATGGAAGGCAACAAAACTTCCCCTCTCTTCCCCCCGCGCCCACGGACAGGCAGCTCGACCCCTACCGAGGCGACCGACACGCACAGGCCCCGCAAGGGGATGGAAGGCCCCGCGGCCGAGCCGCACCGGGCACCGAAACGTCCCGCAGCCGAGCCGCGCCGGCGATGTTAAGTCCAGCGGCCGAGCCGCGCCGGGCGATGGAAGGCCCCGCGGCCGCTGCTAAGTCCCGTGGCCGAGCCGCACCTGGCACTGAAACGTCCCGCGGCCGAGCCGCGCCGACGATGTTAAGTCCCGCAGCCGAGCCGCGCAGGGCGATGAAAGGCGCCGCGCCGGGCGCTGAACCGTTCCGCGGCCGAGCCGCACCGGGCGATGGAAGGCCCCGCGGCCGAGCCGCACCGAGCGCTGAACCGTCCCGCAGCCGTACCGGGCGATGGAAGGCCCCGCGGCCGAGCCGCGCCGGGCACTGTTAGGTCCCGCGGCCGAGCCGCGCCGGCGATGTTAAGTCCAGCGGCCGAGCCGGGCGATGGAAGGCCCCGCGGGCGATGGAAGGCCCCGCGGCCGAGCTGCGCCCCGGGGAAGAGACCTAATAAAAGAAGGTTGCCCCGCCCCACCCCCCACACATACAGAGCCAAAAACAGAAACAAAAACCATCCCAACACCGACACAAACAAAATAAAGGAAATAAAGACAAACAGACTGCCAGAGAGCCGCAGCCGTTAGGCGCAGCCACACGTGACACAAGCAAATAGATGGAACATAATGGGCCAGAGATCTTCCATGGAGGACCCTTCACCTGGATAATCAATAGCTCCTCATCTGGATCCACTTGTCATTTGGCAACTGTTACCCCACCCCTCCCTGTTACCACATTATAGCTATCTCCCTTTCCCTCTTTCAGTCTAGATGAACGGTTTTGACCTGCGACATCAATTGTCCATTCCCCTCTGCAGATGCTGCCTGACCCGCTGAGTTCTTCCAGCAGATTGGAATGGTTAAGCAAGGGTCTCGACCTGAAAGGTCACATATCCATGTTCTCGAGAGATTCTGCCTGACCTGCTTAGATTTTTTAGATTTAGATTTAGAGATACAGCGCGGAAACAGGCCCTTCGGCCCACCGAGTCCGCGCCGCCCAGCGATCCCCGCACATTAACACTATCCTACACACACTAGGGACAATTTTTACATTTACCCAGTTAATTAACCTACATACCTGTATGTCTTTGGAGTGTGGGAGGAAACCGAAGATCTCGGAGAAAACCCACGCAGGTCACGGGGAGAACGTACAAGCTCCGTACAGACGGCGCCCGTAGTCAGGATCGAACCTGAGTCTCCGGCACTGCATTCGCTGTAAGGCAGCAACTCTACCGCTGCGCCCCCATGCCGCGCACTGAATTACTCCAGCACTTTATGCCCTTTCCTCCGACAGATTGTTTGTTACTTTGGAGTAAGGATAGTGGAGATCTAGAATCATCTCCTCCCAGATATCTGAGGCAAGCGATTAATTGAAAATTTCAAAGTGAGATTGATAGACTTTTGCAATTAAGGTTTGTGTAACAACGCAGGTAAGCAGAATGAAGATTCAGAATATTGGAGATCTAATTAAATTACAGAACAGGCTTGAGGGGCGGAACTCCCGTCCCTATGTTCCTTCCTGGCTGCCTTGTGAAGAAGAGAAAATGTGTAGGAAGGAACTGCAAATGCTGGTTTACACCGAAGATAGACACAAAATGCTGGAGTAACTCAGCGGGACAGGCAGCATCTCTGGAGAGAAGCAATGGGCGACATTTCAGGTCGAGACCCTTCTTCAGACTCGGGAGAGGGAGTCTGGAGCTATAGAGGGGTAGGTATGAAAACGCAGATGATGTCTGCTTTGATCTGTGTTTTTGCACCTTACCCCTCCGTATCGCTAGACTCACTCTCCCCTAACAATGTCTGAAGAAGGGCCTTGACCGGAAACGTCACCCATTCCTTCTCTCCAGAGATGCTGCCTGTCTTGCTGAGTTACTCCAGCATTTTGTGAAGAAGAGATGTGTACTTATGCAAACTTGTGAATGAAATGAACATTTGTTTTGGAGATGCATTGCATTTTGAGTACATTTCTAATGTGGATTTGTGAATTTAGCCTTCTGATTGAGCTTTCATTGGAAAATCACTTTTTTTTGCAGTTGACATCAAGATCGCTGCCTGTTATACAGTCAGATGAGCGACTGCAGCCACTGCTGAGCAACCTCAGGTAAAAGCTCCTTTTACAACAATTTAAATGCAGGAAACTAAATGTAATCCTGCACTGATGAGAATCTCATGACTGTGATTTGCTGCCTGCAAGATCTGAGCTATAATGTCAAAGTGAATGCTTTCACCAGAAGATTGCTGTATTTTTCTTCTATATTTTTAAATTGCTTTCAAAAGCTTAAACTTAAATATTTATCAGATATTTCAGCAATAACGGACATGTAACAGTACCTGCGGTTCGGTTCATTGATCAAATGTAACCTTTTTGTAAAATGACTGAAGTTTGTGTTGCACAACGTTTATTATTGCAATGTGATTGTGGCATGCATTCTGTTGGAAAAATCACTTGTGCTGATTACCATGTTGTAAATTAGGTTTGTAGTAGATGATTTGAGCAAACAGAGAAGAATGCTTGCACTTGTCCTCACTGAAATGTAATATTTTTCACTGCAACTGCATAGACAGCTAGATGCTGAGATGTTCAATGTCGTCCATAGATATTGGCATGTCCTCATTTGTTGTTAGTAGCTTATGTTGGAACTTTATTTCAGTTGAGGATCTTGTTTGAGGATAGATTGCAAAGATGGCCCATTTCTCCCTTACAGACGTCAGTTTGAACCCATTTTCCTTAGTTCTGAGGAGTACTAGGAGCACATGAACTTGGTCACATGAGATTCAAGACTCTACAGTTTCATTGCCTCACCAATTGCTATGATAACATGCCCGTCTCAAGTTTCTTTCTAATTTCCCATCGTCCTCTCTATACTTAACTCAGGAGATCAAACTCTCTTGGCTCTATTCCTATTATCGTGTTGATTTACTCCCTGTCAGATCCACTGGTATCACTCTGTCTTCTTCACGTCTCACCCTTACAAACCCAACTGTTCCATCTTCCTTTTCCTTTAAAGCCCTGGAACTTTATTTTTGTTTTTGAATCTGAAAGATTTCCCCAGAACTTCACGTATGAATTTCTCTGATCAGGTTTCCCTTCCCACCTCACGCTAAAATTGCCTTAATCAAACTCACCAATGACGTGTAGACCCTGCTGCTACAGATTTCTATACAATTATCCTAGATCCTGACAAGGAACCCACTAGAATACTAAGACTAACTCCCCCTTTTCCCGGGATCTTGACTAGTCCTTTTTCCTTGTATACCGGTTAGTTATGTCAATAGAACTAAGACCGTATTCATTATAGAAAGTGCAAAAGATAAACTAATACCTTATTCCGATCTGGGTCGTCGGTCGTTCGCCGTTGATACGTGTCGACGTCTCGGGAATTTAAAAGCTATTAAGTGTTAAATGTTGCTCCTCGCATTTATTTATATCCTATATTTTATTGCTACACTATAAGTAGTAAGATGACGACAGGGCGTTAACTGAATTTAATCAAATAATGGTTTTTATTCAATTTGTCAAAAGGTATAATAACTCAAGCAGTTGGTACAATTCATACGCACATCCTTACTCTACATACAGTACGTGTATATATCAAAAATCTTACCGTTCAGATGTCCATATGAAACCTAACAAACAGTGTTTAAAAACACTGTGAATTTAACACACTTTTTTAGTTAAAAAGATCCCCGACTTTTACCGAGCCTCAGCCCCTCTAGGAGACCATATCAGAGAGCAGGGTAGCCGTACGGGGTAAATATAAATATAACATTAGGTTGCCTGCATCAGGACTTGCCTTCACTACCTCTCTAGGAGTGTAGCATGGAAGAACTACTCTAGGTAGTTATGTTCCTGAAGACCTCTGTCGAAAGCCGCTGCCGCCTTTTTCTTCCTCATTTTTCCTCCTCTCAGGCTTGAAAAGCACTAGTATTTATACTGCTCAATTAGGATGGCTCCTCGTGACTAGTCCTTAATTTCATTAACGTAGCTCAAATTAGCTTCAAAGGTCATGTTTACTTTGTAAAGCAGCTGACTTATTTTCACTAATTAACTGCACGTCTGCTTTGTCAGCTAAATATGTTTGTTCTGCGGTTTGCGAGAGGCAATCGGTCAGGAGGTCTAACTTTGAGAGAATGAATCACCTCCAAAGTTACAATTCCTTGATTTCCGTCACACTGCTTGATCTAAATAACCAGAAACACCCATCGCTAGCTATTTACTCAAGTGCCGGAGGAGATGGAAAAACTACAAATGTACTAAGGCAAATAGTCAAATCTTTTATCAATGCTTCAAGGCAGACTCAAAGTAGCTTTTCCATGTGTGCTGACAAATGTAGTTTAGATAGCCAGTTGTATACTGCGAAGTATATACATTCAAGGCAGAAAAGTGTGCTGTTGGTCATTTAAGGTCTTATTTTATCAGGGGGCGTGAAGCAGTAAGACTGGGCAGCAGGAGAGCATTGTTTATTTGCTTGTGCTTTCACTTTTTAGGACTGTGCTAGCAATCTTTTATTATGTAGCAAACATCTGCTTTGATGTACGCTACTCCGTTGGAGTAATTCAGCAGGTCAGGCAGCACCTGACCCGCCATTACTCCGGCATTTTGTGCCTATCTTCGGTGTAAATTAACATCTGCAATTCCTTCCTAAATCCATTATTGATAACACTTGGACAATTTGACAGATTATGCATGCCATTTTTTGGTCAGTTTAAAAATTTAAAAAGAAAACACACCCACATTTGTCCAATTTCTAGGAAGAATCAGCAATTCCTTTGCCTAATTTTAAGTTGGCTCCTCATATGATAGGAGATTTGATATTTACTATTCTGATGGTTGAGCTGGCACCAATTTAAAAGTTAATCCAATGTTTGCATGAGAGGCAATATTGATATGCACTGGCATTGACAAGCAAGGTGTTATTTGTGAGAGTGTACTTGTAAACAATACCTGTCTGTACAGGCATTAAAAAAAAAAAAATCTACCTCTTTTGTTTACTCATGTCGAAACATGCAGAGACGAGAAAGATTGTCTCTCCAATCGGCTTCCCTAATTTGTTTGAATAAAAAAGCAAAGAATTCTGCACTCCTCACAGCCTATGGCATCAATCTTTAGACTTTAGAGATACAACATAGAAACAGGCCCATCGGCCCACCGAGTCCACGCCGACCAACGATCACCCCGTATCATAGCACTATCTTACACACTAGGGACAATTTACAGTTTTACCGCTGTAAGACAGCAACAGTATCGCTGCGTCACCGTGCTGCCCCGAGGCAATCCTTGCAGCTGAAGAAATGGTTTTAAATTATCATCACTTTACATTTGGCAAGGACCCACTAACAAGAGTGTGATAATTATGGATTATCCATTTCTGGTTATGTTAATGCGGAATATGAATATTAACAATCACAATGGGAGTAATTCTCCAGTCCATTTCAGTAGGGGCATAGGATCTCTGATATGCACCTAAGAGCTTTGACAAAATCATAGTTTTAACACCTTGTTGCAAAAGATGGTGTTGCTGACAGAGTGCATTCCCATAACTGGACTGGAGTGGGAATGTCCTTTGACATTATTACAGAGGATGAATGAAGTAGACTCAGTAAGACATTCTCTGCAAATACTAGCTAAATTCATCTTTGTTTTAGCACATGTCCGCACCTCCTGCACATGGCAATTTATTGGTCAACAACAGTTGAAAAACAGAGAAGTTATGATAAAGTTAGGTCAGATCACACACGGAATAACTACTCAATGTTACTGAAGTGAAAAAGGTACTGGGGTAAAGTACAATAAAAATTCACTCTTATTTTCATCAGGCTAGGATCTTTTATCTGAATGAGAGGAGGCTCAGGGGAGATGCGAGTTCGGGCTTTAATACTTAATTGGACAATTATTGGAACACTTTCCCTTGTGTAATCTTCATAGCTGTGGGCCGTAAATCTCCGTTAAATAATCTTGGGGAAACCTCGTCCAGATAATGTCCATAAAGTAGACGGAGCCCACTGCTGAAAGAAGTAGATAGGCAAACAAGCCAGGTGCATTGAAAAGGAAGCTGGATAAATATATTAAATAAAACAAAGGTGCAAAGATTCAAGGAAGAGGAGTGGAAAACCAATGACATAAAACACATACTAATGTGGAGCCATTGGTATGAATGGGCAGTTTGATGTTAGATGTTCTGTTTGTGTTGGCAGTGTATATATAATAGGTTGAAAAAGATCTCAGTTAGGCCAGTAGATGGAACTCTTTCTACAGCTCCTTCAGACTGCTGTGTGCCCAGACTTTATGATCCAAGTAGATATGGAAAATCCTTGAATAATTCTGTTCTTTTAAACCACAACTATGAATATGAATATCCATCAAAATGTCTCAAAAAATCCATCAAATCTTTCAAAGGATTCTACTCTGAGTAGGATACATAAGTTTAGTTGAATCAGTTTGATCAACACATTGATTGCTGTATTTGATCATCATTCTCATTGTTCAAGACTAAAATTGACTTTAGTGGTGTCACTATGATTTTTCTCCAAATTATTTAGGGACCAGATAATGGTTAAGTTAACTAGTTAAATTGAAATCAAAAATAGCTGAATTAATATCACGAGCCTCTGGATTTAGTTAGTCAAAGCATCAAGTTAATCATATATTCTTTGTGTAGCCTTCATGGAAGACATTTGCATTTCTTTCTTCTTTCAAAATACCTTAATGTAGTTTTTCTAATAAGATCTACAGTTGTTCTAATAAACAAGTAGCTGGTAATAGTCTAAAGGGAGGAGTGAGGATATTTTGAAAGGTATTCAGGAAAGTTTTTTTTATCAGAATGATTCCGATGAGATTAAAAAAAGGGGAGGGGGGGTTGATTGATACCATTTGAGGGAATAAGATTTGTCAGGTGAGTGTTTCAGCAAGGGAAACATTTAAGGAAGAGTGACAATCCAGAATAAAGTGTTTGGAGGACACCTGAAACGGAGTCCAAATAACATGCAACCAGATCAGCATTGTAGACGGAGCACAGGTGCTCTGCAGAATGGTCACCTAGTCTACACTTGGTCTCAGTCATGTAGAGGAGGCCACATCATGAGTGACCCAATGCAATAGACCAGGCTGAAGGGGGTGAGCATGAATCTTTGCCTCACCTAGATGGGCTATTTAGGTCCATGGATGGTGTGAAAGAGGAGGTGTAGAGACATGTGTTACTCTTCCAACAGTTGATGAGGAAAGCACCTAGAGATTGGTAGGGATGGGATGGAAGAGATGAGCAGACCTAGGAGTGAACTATGAGAAAACCAGACAACGGGTAGAGGGTAAGATGTGCCTCATGTTGATATCCTGTAGAAGTGGGTGGAAGTGATGAAGGTTGACATGTGGAGGCTAATGGACTGAAAGGTGAGGAGCAGGGGAACTGTATCTCTGTTCTGTCTGGAGAGGTGGGGAGAGGGGAAGAGAGGAGAAAGAGCAGATGTGCGGAAAATGGAAAAAATGTACATCTTTGTCCGCTAGAACAGCATTAAAACCATCGATGGTGATTAGGTTTTTTTAGTCCAACTCATTCTTGTGAAGCAGTCTGAAAATATTCATCTGGAGGGATTAGTACAGGGAGATTCTATTTCAACCCACCATCAATTCCAAGTAACACTAATGTTCAAAATATCCTAGATTTCTTAAGTAGACATAAAGCTAGCTATTCAAGTGATTTGAAATGATGGACCAGCCTTTTCATTGTTCAAATAAAAAGACCACTGTATTTAACAGGGCCTGGGTTTGCAGCTTACCAGAAGAATTATAAGGGAGAAAGAAGGAAGGAAAGGCTATAGGACACCTTATGAGAACAGGCCGATCAAATTCTTAGCCTCAATTCCATTTTCCCATCCAGTTTCTCCATCACCCCTTTCTCTTCCACAGATGCCCTTTGATTTATGAACATTTGATTTGTGAATATTTGCTGTAAAGCAATTGACTTTCATGACTGTGATTTACAAAACATGTTATCATTGAAGATAGCTAGTGGCATGTTGGCCTTCATAACGAGAGGATTTGTATAGGAGTAAAGAGGTCCTTCTGCAGTTTTACAGGGCCCTGGTGAGACCACATCTGGAGAATGTGCAGTTTTGGTTTCCTAATTTGAGGTAAGACATCCTTGCTATTGAGGCAGTGCAGCGTAGGTTCAGGAGGTTAATCCCCGGGATGGCGGGACTGTCATATGAGGAAAGGCTTGGCTTGTATTAATTGGAATTTAGAAGGATGAGAGTGGATCTTATAGAAACGTATAAAATTATAAAAGGACTGGACAAGCTTGATGCAGGAAATATGTTCCCAATGTTGGGGGAGACCAGAACCAGGGGCCACAGTCTAAGAATAAAGGGGAGACCATTTAAAACTGAGGTGAGAAGAAACTTTTTCACCCAGAGGGTTGTGAATTTGTGGAATTCTCTGCCACAGAGGGCAGTGGAGGTCAATTCACTGGATGAATTTAAAAGAGAGTTAGATAGAGCTCTAGGGGCTAGTGGAATCAAGGGATATGGGGAGAAGTTGGGTACATGTTACTGACTGTGGATGATCAGCCATGATCACAATGAATGGCGGTGCAGGCTCGAAGGACCAAATGGCCTCCTCCTGCACCTATTTTCTATTTGTCCAATTAAAAATGATACTTAATATTGGGAGGCAGAGTGAGAGAGACTTATTTATATCAGCAAAAAAACAGCAAAGACAAAAAAATTATTAAAATCTCAGATGCAGCATGACAACAATGATAATTTTTTACTTGACTGACAGTTGTGCTGAAATAGACTAGTTCATAAGACCATTGACTTATGGTCTTATGGTCTTATTAAGGGTAGAGATACTATAAAGGAGAGAACAGGACACATATTCGAAGCTCAGAAGTCGTATAATGTGCTTCCGAGTTTGATGATCCAGGAAAAAATGATACTGGCAAGACTTGAAAGAACGTAAGAGGGGTAATGGATCTTCTGAAGGTGCTGAGACATTCAAGGTCAGCCATGGCCGCTTTGAACATTTCAAGAAGTGTACAATACTGTATAATATTCAGCTTCCTGGGGAGGTAGCAAGTTACAGTGGTGACAGAAACTATTCCAAAGGAGCTAAAATGAATTATCAATAAAATAATTATCTTTTTTTCTGATCATTTTTTTAATGTGGACGAGTTGGGACTATTTTGAAGAGGATGTCCCCACACATTCATCTCTATCGCTTCAGGGTGGCAGAGATTGCATTTCTTTTCACCTTGGAGGCTAAAACCATTGAGAGATCACTAGGGCAAAAAGAGTATATTAAAACACCAACCCCCCCCCCCCCCCCCCCCCCATGGTGTTGAGTACTAACGGAAAAATTGTACTCTTCCATTATTATAATACATTATTTTTCTTTCCCTTTCTTGAATGATACTGTGAAAGGTATTAACCTGTTGTTTATACCTTGCTAAATTGACAATGTTTATCCCTACTCTGTTTTCCGTCTGCTAACGAGTCCCAGATCCATTCTAATATATTTCTCTCAACTTACGCACTTTTATTTTATGCAGCAGTTTTTTTTATGAGACACTTTATTGGATGTGATTTGGAACCCTGTTACATCCACTGCTGGTTACTTCGTCAAAGATCTTTAATTTGTTGAACATGATTTTCCTTTCATAAAGTCATGTTCACTCTAGTTAATCATGTTATTGCTTTTCTAAGAGCTCTATTATCATCTTCTGAATGAATTCTAGCACTTTCCTAACGCTAGACTAACTGGCTTGCAATTCCTCCTTTTTTAACCTCCATCTCCTTTCTTGTTTTACTCCCTGTTTTCCCATCCACAGAGATGGTTCCAAAAATCTATGGAATTTTGCAAAATCAGTCAGAGAAACATAGAAACATAGAAAATAGGTGCAGGAGTAGGCCATTCGGCCCTTCGAGCCTGCACCGCCATTCAATATGATCATGGCTGATCATCCAGCTCAGTAACCTGTACCTGCCTTCTCTCCATACCCCCTGATCCCTTTAGCCACAAGGGCCACATCTAACTCCCTCTTAAATATAGCCAATGAACTGGCCTCAACTACCTTCTGTGGTAGAGAATTCCACAGACTCACCACTCTCTGTGTGAAGAAATGTTTTCTCATCTCGGTCCTAAAAGACTTCCCCCTTATCCTTAAGCTGTGACCCCTGGTTCTGGACTCCCCCAACATCGGGAACAATCTTCCCGCATCTAGCCTCTCCAACCCCTTAAGAATCTTATATGTTTCTATAAGATCCCCCCTCAGTCTTCTAAATTCCAGCGAGTACAAGCCTAGTCTATCCAGTCATTACGATCCCCTTCCCCATCTCATTTCAGACCCAAAGATGGAGCCATTATCCTTGCTGAGGTGATGGGGAGAAGAGGAGTGAGAAGTTGTTCAACTTCTTGTATTCACTTGTTACCTAATGTTTTTTTTCCATAATTGTAACTTTTTGTATTGTTCTTTTTTGGGGGATTTTGCCAGGATTTATTGCCCATCTGTAGTTGCCCTTGAGAAGGTGGTGTTGACCCAACTTCTGGTGAAGGTACTTTCATGTATATTTGTACAAGGTATGACTCCAATCAGTGAAGTGCTTTCAACCTTGATGCCCATTAGACAACAGTTTTACCTTGGCATCTTGATGCCCCACAGTCGGTCAAATGTATTGATGTAAAGGACAGTCATTCTCACCTCTGAAATTCGGTTCTTTCGACCATACTTGGATCAAAGCTGTGATAAAACCAAAACTGGGCATCAGTGAGCAAGTTATTGATGAATAAATACCACCTGATAGCATTGTTGACAGCATTCTTCATTACTTTGCTGATGATTGAGCATAGACTGACTGCATGGTAATTAGCTAGAATTGGATTTGTCCTGCTCTTTTTGTGCAGAGGATATAGTTGGGCAGTTTGAGTTTGGTTTAGGAGTTGAGTTTCGTTTATTGTCATGTGTACTGAGGTACAGTGAAAAGCTTTTGTTGCATGCTAACCAGTTAGTAGAAAGACAATACATGATTACAATCAAACCATCCTCAGTGTACAAATACATGATAAAGGGGAATAATGTTCAGTGCAGGGTAAAGTCCAGTAATGTCTGATCAAATATAGTCCGAGGGTCTCCAATGAGGTAGATAGTAGTTCAGGACTGCTCTTTGGTTGTTGGTAGGATTTTAGATTTTTTAGATTTAGATTTTTAGATTTAGAGATACAGCGCGGAAACAGGCCCTTCGGCCCACCGGGTCTGCGCCGCCCAGCGATCCCCGCACATTAACACTATCCTACACACACTAGGGACAATTTTTACATTTGCCCAGCCAATTAACCTACATACCTGTACGTCTTTGGAGTGTGGGAGGAAACCGAAGATCTCGGAGAAAACCCACGCAGGTCACGGGGAGAACGTACAAACTCCGTACAGACGGCGGCCGTAGTCAGGATCGAACCTGAATCTCCGGCGCTGCATTCGCTGTAAGGCAGCAACTCTACCGCTGCGCCACCGTGCCGCGGTACATAGTTCTGAATACTGAATACTGAACATAGTTCAGTTGCCTGATAACAGCTGGGAGGAAACTGTTCCTGAATTTGGACATGTGCGTTTTCACACTTCTGTACCTCTTGCCTGATGGGAGAGGGAAGAAGAGGGAGTGGCTGGTTGCGACTCGTCCTTTACCACATTGTCAGAGAGATGTTGCTGTCGTCACTGTACTGGACAACTTAGGTGAGCAGTCCATCTTATTCTGGTCTCCTACAACAAATCAAGGTAGACCCGGTCTATCCTACTGTTACACAGAAAACACTGACTCTTTCCATCGTTGGTTACTGTCATTGTTTTTTTTTTAAATCTCCACAAAGACTGATTAAATTTCCAAAATGTTTTTTGAACCAACATCTTTTCTCATTGCCATCCTTTTACATCCCTGCTTAACCTTACAAAATGTCAAGAACCGTGCAATTTTCAGTACCCAACCTTGGTCATTTTGTAATTGTGCCTCTCTAATGGCTATTAAATCATACTCACTTATCTCTATTTGTACCACTAATTCATTTATCTTATGACAAATGCATTGTACATTCAGAATAAAAGGCCTTTAATTTTGCATTTTTTTCCCATTTGCCTAAATGCTACAGTACTATTATCATTATAATTCTCTTTACCTTCTCAAAATGTGCTCATCGTTCTGTAATATATTGGTACCTTTAAATTTCTACATTTCCCATTACCTGTGGATTTCTACCACCATCGCCCATCAATAAATGCTTTACAGCCCTAATTATTCAATCGTTGGGACATGGTAGTCTGACTCTGTTGAACCCTGTCCCAACGGCACAGTCCCCTCTTTTTCCAGTACTGGTGCCAGTTCTGCATGAACCAACAACTCTTTCTCCCATTCCACTCTTCAAGTCCTGCATTGGATTGGTGTAGTTTAGTTTAGAGATACAGCGCAGAAAGAGGCCCTTCGGCCCACCGGGTCAGCGCCGACCAGCGATCCCCGCATATTAACACTATCCTACACATACTAGGGACAATTTTTACACTTACCAAGCCAATTAACCTACAAACCTGTACGTCTTTGGAGTGTGGGGAGGAAACCGAAGATCTCGGAGAAAACCCACGCAGGTCATGGGGAGAATGTACAAACTCCGTACAGACAGCACCCGTAATCGGGATCGAACCCGGGTCTCTGGCGCTGCATTCGCTGTAAGGCAGCAACTCTACCGCTGCGCCGCCGTGACCGCTGTGTAACCAGAAGCCAGTTTGTATTGGGCTCAGATTGTGATCTGCATTTTCAGAGATTAATACCTTGATATTGTACTTGTTTATTTAGAACCTAATGCCTCAAGCTCTCTCGGTACGACCTCTTTCTTGGATCTATCCATGTTGTTGCTTTCTGCACAATACAATAATTGGAAAATACACCTGTTATAGATCCTTATATAACTGAATCTCACCACTGGGTTCAGGATCAGCTGCTTTGATGCAACTGTCAGATTCATTCAGCGCACCCCGACTTTGACAGCATAACACTACGGACCACTCCTTGCGCTACCTTGGGTTTGGGTTTTTTTCTAATTATGTTTTTGCACCAATATCTTGTTTTTTGCTCAGTCTTTCTTTTAGAAATGTTAGGTATAGTTTGTGAACAATTTATGCATAGGTTTTTTTGGGGTGTTTGTCTGCTTCTATGTGCCTGTCATGCTGCTACAAGCAAGATTGGTCATTGTATCGTGTACTTCACTGTACTTGTGCATCTGCAGTAAACTCAATTTGACTCAATTTCACTCCACCCCCCCCCCACCTCACTCCACCCCCCCCCTCACTCCAACCCCCCCCCCTCAATTTAATGGAGTTTAAATTGAAACTCCATTAATTGAATAAAATGATGAGATCACATTCCTCTCTCAATGAATAACACTTGGAGGTTTACCCTGACTGTTGAATGGCTACAGAGCCCTTTCCCTGGTCAAATAAATTTGAATTTGTGTCACACTCACACAAAACCAGGCAGACAATGGCAATGTGTTCTTGAGGGAAGGCTACAGTGTCAGAGATACATGATTTTTGGCTGAGGCATTAAGCTAAATGGCTGCTGATCTCCTCTCCCAGTCAGATTGCCTTGGGTTCACATCACAGTCATGCAAAGTTTGGACTGACAATTGCAACATAGTCTTGAGGCAAGGGCTTAGTGTTAGAGGTGCTGGCTTTTGGCTGAGACATTAAGCTGATGCCCCATATGATTGCTCAGTTGGATACAAAGGGCGCAATAGCATAATTTTCAAGAGCAGGCCAATTTTTGCGGAGCAATGCTGCATTTTGTACCCCTCAACCAACACTGCCGTAAACAGATATATAGAAAATACTGGAGTAACTCAGCGAGACACGCAGCATCTCTGAATAGAGGGAATGGGTGACGTTTCAGGTCGAAGTCTGAAGAAAGGTCTTGACCCTAAACATCACCATTCCTTCTATCCAGAGATATTGCCAGTCCCGCTGAGTTACTCCAGGATTTTCTGCCTATCTTCGGTGTAAACCAGCATCTGCAGTTCCTTCCTACACTGCTTTAAACGGATCATCTGGTCAATATCTGATTACTCATTCTGGAATCTTGCAGAGTGCAAATTGACTGTCATGATTCTGACTTCGCAGCGTTCTTGGCACTTCAAAAAATACACTTAATTGGCTGATAACGCTTGGGGGTGTCTTGAGGTCTTTAAAGCTGCCATATAAATGCAAGTCTTTCCTTTTATTCTGATAAGTATCTGGTTTATTTCTTGCCACATTCTACATTATAATTGTATTCAATTCCATGAAATGAATATCATTACTCATTACCATACAAATCTACAATTGTTGCAGACCAATAGTTAAAAGAAAAATTCTGCAAACTAGAAACTTGTCATTTGGTCATTAGATCCTATTTATAATTGCCATGTTCCCAGAAACACATCTGTAAGAGTTGGCCTGGTTTTTGTTTTGTAATATTCTGGTTTGATTAGACTCTGAAAGTGATGAGGGTTTTCTTGTAAATTGTCTTTCAGTGTATCTAGATTGTTCTTCATATTGGAATACGTGTCATTTAAGGAGCTAGTACACTAATTAAACATAATGTGCTGGTGTCATCAGCATTGTGTAGCCACTTAAGTCGTTTTGAAAGGCATGCAGAGAATTGTCCAAATTATTCAAGTGCCATTCGTGGAATAATAGGGACTGCTTAAGTCTCCACTTCATTTAGTATACTGTTTTAAATTTGAAGCAATTATTTTTTAAAAGTTCAAATGGAATACATTTATCAGTGCATCCAAGGCATGAGAATATATTCTGTGCCACTGGAGAATCAGCCTTTTTGAAACCCTTGAAAATATTGCTGATTACACTATTACTGTATTTTACGAAGCAGTTGGGAAAAAAAGCTACAGAGCCTTACAAGACAACTGTGCAGAAACCTGACACCCCAGGTGGGGCGGTGGTGTAATCTGCCTCATTGTAAAAATGAATTTCATGTCGAACAAAGTGTTACATGAGAGGAACGTGCCACTACTGTATGAGGACTAACCTGAACCAACAATAGCAGCCTGGACACTGGTTTGCCTCATGATCATCTTTATCATTGTGACATTAGTTACCTTTGAGGCATGAATTGGAGCCTACCTCTGGGCCAGACCTGGCACTGGGAAATATTTACTTCATAGCTTAAAGTCACCAAAAAAAGTTTCAATGGTGAAAATCTTTACTTTTCAGGAGAAATAATGATGATCTGTAATCCATATGTTAGCACACCCTGTTAACTACCTCCTACATCTTGGATCACAATTATTTTTTCCCACAGAAGTCTTTAATTTACAGTTTCACAGAAAACGGTCTAAAAATTTCTAGCTTTCTATTCATTCATTCCACTGAATTCTGTTCTCTTGTATCTTGGTGTTAGCTGTAGGTCATCAGTACTAAGGTTGGAAGTTCAAATCTCATTCCAGGCCCTGAATACAAAATATAAACTGACAAGAGATACCATTCTTTGACGAGGAGATTAAATCAAAGTCCTGTTTAAAATTTCCAATGGGTCAGGTTGATTTTAAATGTCCCATAGCACTATTTATGCATTAAATTGTCAAGTGCATGTGGAGAGAATAGAGTAGCAGCCGTTTAATCTGGCGGTCTAGGATACAAGCTGAAAGTCATGTAACAACTATGCAAAGTCAGACCACACTTGGTCTTCTGAGCGCAGTTGTTGGTGACCTTGGAGCACTTGCAGCAAAGAGATGTTACAGTAATACCCAAATTCCCAAGGGTTAAATCTACAAGAGGGATTGCTCAAACCTGGGTTCTGATGAATAAGATGACATTTTCAGAATAATATTGGGAACTGATGAGTGGATAGAAAAAAGCTGGTTGGAGACTCCAGCAAGTGGGGACTTTCCTCTTTTGGGAGGGAATTTAAGAAACATTTTCATGTGCGAAAGGCTGGTAAATTTTATCCATGCTGTCCTGGTCATCACTGTTCCCTTAACAATAACACAAATAGATATCTCATGATAAAGCACTGTTACATTCTGCTGCATTAAAATAACAACAGTATTTTATATTGTAAGACATTTGTAAGAATGCTGGATAAATGCAAGCTAACTTCTGCCTCCCAATCCATGTGGCTAGTTGAATAACTAAATACATCTATTATTATTCTTTAAGATGATCCACAATGATGTGGATTTAAAAAGTGCTGAAATGATTTAATAGTTATTATATCTGCCAAGTGTTGAAAAAAAATTACGTGCTACAATTTTAACATTACACTTTCCACATGGGATATTTCACACCTATTGCACCAGAAATGATAAAATACTCCAGTATTGGTGTAATAAGGCTAAATCCAAAATACCCTCAGAAAAATTACGTGGAAATTTGCATAGAAATGAAATCGTGCAGCAAATATTTGGGCAGATACAGAAATAAAGCCAAAATGCAAGAGGTTAAATTTCTGGTCAAATGCATTTTCCACATAGTCTTATCATTGGCAAGACTCTGGTGGAGGTTAATTGATGCCAGTATTTGAACGAGGAATGTGCTTGCCAGAACTGCAGAGAGATTCAGTCTGTCAATCTCAAATATCACCCGGTGATATACCACCGGGTGGCGCCTTACATGGCAGCCTCGCCAACAGCCTTTCATGTCCCTTTCTTCTTTTGTTGTTTTTAGTCTGTTTTTATTGTATGTTTTAGTGTATCTTTAGTTTTTGTATTATGTGGGGGTGGGGTGGGAATTGGGGGAAACCTTTTTATCTCTTCCCTCGATAGAGATGCAACGTTTTCCGTATTGTATCTCCGTCTGCACTGCGGCCTTAATATCGTGGAGCTGGCGGTCCCTTTGTTAGGGATCGACTTCGGGATCTCCAACCGCAGGAGCTTCGACCGCCCCGATCGCGGGCGGGAGCCTCGATCGCCCCGATGCGGGGGCTTCGATTGCCGATTGCAGGAGCTTCGACTGCCCCGACTGCGGATATTTCGATTGAAAAAGAGGAAGAAGGTAAAAGTTATTTACCTTCCATCACAGTGGGGAATGTGAGGTCGCCGAAGAAACAAGATGGACGTGCTGCCTGCATTGGTGAGGACTCAGAGGGAGTGCCGGGAGTGCAGTGACGTTGGTGTTTGCGGGGACATCGCTTCATGAGGCCATCCTGGAGTCTGGTGCGAGTGTCGACGGCTTTCTGACTGTTCGGGTGGACAGGGACTGCTGAGAGAGTGACCGATCTGTACAACTCTGGTCACATCACGGTGAAGGAGCGTGTGTGTGGCCCAGACATTGAACTGATGGCTGTGGGTCTCCGCTTATGTTGTGTGCCCTGTGGATTCTCTCACGCCACTGTGGTGGCTGTTTAAGTCTGTTTAATCTTTGTAGTTATGTATCTTGTTGCTTTTTTTGTATGACTGACAATCAAATTTCACTGTACCTTGGTACGCGTGACAATAAAGAACCATTGAACCATATTTGAGGCGAACAAAAAGGGAAAACCTATGTCGAAAATCAGTAGATTCAGGGAATAAAAAATACCATCAGATCAAGGTGTTCTTGCCACACATTTTGCTGATTTGCTAACGTTTTTAATTTGGTGGGAAGTGCATTTGCCTTTGAACTGGGAGGTGAATTCAACTTCCCATGTAGGAATTGGGCAAGAAATCTCAGCTGACACTCTACTGTAGTGCATCAATGGAAGCAGGCAAGGCATTGTCAAGTGAACAGTGCTTTGTCCATCAGATGGGAGGTGTATAAGAAAATAACTGCAGATGCTGGTACAAATTGAAGGTATTTATTCCCAAAATGCTGGAGTAACTCAGCAGGTCAGGCAGCATCTCAGGAGAGAAGGAATGGGTGACGTTTTGGGTCGAGACCCTTCTTCAGTCTGAAGAAGGGTCTCGACCCGAATAGTTACCCGTTCCTTCTCTCCTGAGATGCTGCCTGACCTGCTGAGTTACTCCAGCATTTTGTGAATAAATACCTTCGAGATGGGAGGTGTAGCTCAGCAGCACTCCCTGGGTACTACACTAAAATGTCGACATCGATCTTTGTGCTTCATTCTGTGATGTGAAACTTCAACCCAAGACCTTGAGTCAGAGGCAAGATTAGTACCAACAAAGAACCAGTTTAAACGCACTTTAATTGTAAAGCAAATTTTGTTTATCATTATTTCTCAGTAACTTGAAATAAAGTACATTTTTCCACCTTTTCAATTGGCAGTTTGGCAGCTCTGCTCCTGAGCAATATTTAGTAAAGATAATTTTGTTGGTGAAATACAGCTATCTTTTATTTTGTGGCAAGTTTCAAATACTTATATATAATAACACCTTGGAATTTTTTTAAATTAAATATTAAGTTTTAATTATAGCAATCATCTTAGTCTAATTTGTTCAGTGTTTTTAGTTAACCTGTACGTTCTCATTTTACTGAATCAAGTCATGAAAAAATATTTGTCTATACTGTACACCACTGGTTAATCTTTGCAAATCCTTGCTTTCAGCAAGATCTGCAGGCATGCCTTACCTGTTACATCGGTTTTGAATAATAAGATCTGATTATGAAGACGGTTAATAACATTCTGAGCATATCACAGAATATTCCTTTCATGATGAGCGCAATATGCAATGGAGAGCGAAAAGCTCAGCATGAGGTCAAGTTTTCTCACTTCAAAGGGTAGTCTTACTGTCCATGTGGAAAATGTCAAAGAATCTGTGAAGCTGTAAACTCTTGAGTAAATTTACTTAGCTGTATTCACAGAGAGAAAAAACAACCAGCGCTTTCATTATTTCTAGTGGCACCTCGAAAGTTCAAGAATTTCGTGCCTTTTGTTGATCCACATTAATTCAGAAGTAAAATTGTAAAGGGCCAGTCCCACTTAGGCGATTTTAAGGCGACTGCCGGCGACTAGGCTGTCACCGACAGTTCGCCGGGGTGTCGCGGGCATGATCGTGAGGAGTCTTCCAAGAATCGTAGTGGATCTCAGCGCGTCGCTGAGAAATCAACCGGAGCAAAATTTCTCGGCGACAGCTGGCTTGTCGCCAGGTATCGTTGCTTATTGCGGGCGCTGTCGCATGCTGTCCCCAGGTTTGCTAGTTTCTCTTAGATGCAAATCGAAGCACATAATATTAAAATAAGTAAAGTCATTTCAAGATACCATAAAATACTTGTGTTGAACCAATTTATTTACCATCAGGACATTTGACAGGTAGATTGGAGGCGATAGTTTGATGGTCAGGTAAACGTGGGAATTTTTGCGATGTTTATGGCCATCAGCGATTACATTTAAAGTAGGCTTCCAACCCAGATATGCAACCCTGAAACCAGATATGCATCTCCCGTACATTTTCAAAGAATGCCCACACACTTTTCACAAAAATCCATTTAAGCACTTTTAAAATTAAATTTCTTAATACTGCTATTAGTAAACTGGAAGACAATCCAGTTTATCATATCATATCATATATATACAGCCGGAAACAGGCCTTTTCGGCCCTCCAAGTCCGTGCCGCCCAGCGATACCCGTACATTAACCCTATCCTACACCCACTAGGGACAATTTTTACATTTACCCAGCCAATTAACCTACATACCTGTACGTCTTTATGCCTTGTTACCGTGAAGCTTGGTTTTCAAGTAACCGGGGCAAGATGTTATATTTCAAAACGCTCAAGTAATTACCGACTTGTCAGTGATTTCAGCGATAATGAGGACGCCGGAGAAGTATTGACAGCGTGGGAATTTCGCGATATTTCCGAAGAGGCTGTAATCTCGACCTGACTCGGCTTGTCGTAGGGTAAAAGAAAATTTTGCCGAACTGCTACGACTTTGACGGTCGCCTAAAAAATCACCTAAGTGGGACAGGCCCTTTAGTTAATCCTCGTAGATCTTAGTACTGTTGATGGGATTTGAAACGCAGTAGTCCAAATGTTTGAAGGTGCCATGGCACCATTCAGGTCAATGTTCCTATAAGGGAATATCAGAGAGGATCACCTGGGATCGCAGTAGACATGCAGTGCGGCAGGAAAACCACCCCAACACAAATTCACGTCCACCATCTGATCACCAGATCACTGGATAATAATTGAGCAGGGGTGATAGTAATCATGCTAAATCAGAATATAAAAACTAGTGTGCGTGTCATATAGAATATGTAGCCACAAGGGACTGCAGATACTGGTTTACAAAAAGTGCTGGAGTAATTCAGCAGGTCAAGCACCATCTCTGGAGAACATGAAGGTGATAATTTGGGTCGGGGCCCTTCTTCAGACTGATTGCAATAGGGGAGAAAAAGTTGGGAGAGAGGTGGAGCAGGACAAGTGATAGCGGTGACACAGCGGTAGAGTCACGACCTTACAGCACCAGCGACCCGGGTTCAATCCTGACTACGGGTGCTGTCTGTATAGAGTTTGTACGTTCTCCTTGTGACCAGCATGGATTTGCTCCGTGTGCTCCGGATTTTTCCCATGCTCCAAAGACGTACAGGTTTGTAGGTTAATTGGCTCCAGTAAAATTGTAAATTGTTCCTCGTGTGTGTAGCTTAGTGTTGGTGTGCAAGGATTGCTGGTTGGCACGGACTTGGTGGGCTGAAGGGCCTGTTTCCACTCTGTAATCTCTAAACTGAAGGTGGATAGGGGTGTGGGAGGTTTGATTAGCACATAGTTGGACAAAGGACAAGAGTTGAAAGGCTGTGAGATAAACATGAGAGAAGAGGCATGAAATGTGAAGCCAGAGGAAGGTGTATCGGGGAAAGGGGGGTCGGGAGTGTGTTGGAGAAATAGACACGGATATAAGTGGGGCACCGTGAGGTCACAGGCAAACTAAAGGGACTGCACAATTATGATTGGTAGCTTCCAACCAATGGTATAAACATGGAATTCTACAACTTTACATGTATAACTAACAAACACCTCTCTCTCTCTCTCTCCCCCTCCTCCCCCCCCCCCCCCCCCCCACACCCCACACCACCTATTCCCTGTAACCCCAAAGTTCTCGGTTCATACGAACGTACGAAATAAGAGCAAGATTAGGTGATACAGTGCCAGAGCATGCCCTGCCATTCATAAATATCACAGCCAATTGTATACGTTGACCACGTTCCTGCCCAACCATCATAATCCTTGATACTGTTATGTATAAATATCTTTACTCTGCCTTAAATATACTTGGTTTATTATTGTCACATGTACCAAGATACAGTGAAAAACCTTACATACTGTCCAGAAAAATCATACCACACATAGATACATCAAGGGAATGCAAGAGAGAGATAGAAACTGAATGTAGACTATAATGTTCCAGAGAAAGTGCAGATAAAAAAAGTGCAAGGGCTTTTCGGCCAACTCATGTATGCTGCTTGTTCATGTAAGGAAGCAAAAGGTCTAAAGTTTAATAGATTGAAAAATCTTTTGAGAGGTATCCACATTAACTCCATCTACACTTCACGTTATCTTGGGAAGGCATCCAACAAAAATCGGGGACTATTTTCACCCTGGTCATTTCTTCCTCTACCGTCAGATGAAAAAATACAAAAGCTTGAGCACATACTCTGAAATTCACAAACAGCTTTTTCCCTGCTTTTATCAGATTAGAAACATAGAACATAGAAAAATAGGCCCTTCGAGCCTGCACCACCATTCAATATGATCATGGCTGATAATCATCCTGCTTTTTCCCCATATCCCTTGATTCCCTTAGCCCTAAGAGCTAAATCTAACACTCTCTAGAAAACATCCAGTGAATTGGTCTCCTCGGCCTTCTGTGGCAGAGAATTCCAGATTTCAAACCTTTTGGATGATTTTTTTTTTCCTCATCTCATCCCAAATGGCTTACCCCTTATTCTTAAACTGTGACCCCTGGTGCTGGACTCCCCCAACATTGGGAACATTTTTTCCTGCATCTAGCCCGTCCAATCCTTGCAGAATTTTATATGTTTTTATAAGATCCCCTCTCATCCTTCTAATTTCCAGTGAGTACAAGCCCAGTCGACCCATTCTTTCATTATTTGTCAGACCCGCCATCCCGGGAATTAACCTGGTGAACCTACGCTGCACTACCTCAATAACAATAATGCCCTTCCTCAAATTAGAAGACCAAAATTGGACACAGTACTCCAGGTGTCGTCTCACCAGTGCCCTGTACAACTGCAGTACGATCTCCTTGCTCCTAAACTCAAATCCTCTCGCAATGAAGGCCAACATGCCATTAGCTTTCTACACTGCCTGCTGTACCTGCATGCTTACCTTCAGTGACTGATGTACAAGCACACCCAGGTCTCATTGCACCTCCCCTTTTCCTAATATGACACCATTCAGATAGTAATCTGCCTTCCTGTTCTTGCCACTAATGTGGATAACATAACATTTATCTACATTATTATACTGCATCGGCCATGCATCTGCCCACTCATCCAACCTATCCAAGTCACCCTGCAGCCTCATAGCATCCTCCTCGCAGCTCACACTGCCACTCAGCTTTGTGTTATCCGTAAACTTGGAGATGTTATATTTAATTCCTTTGTCTAAATTGTTAATATATATTGTAAATAACTGGGGTCCCAGCACCGAGCCTTGCGGCACCCCACTAGTTACTGCCTGCCAATCTGAAAAGGAGCAGTTAATTCCTACTCTTTGCTTCCTGAATGCCAACCAGTTCTCTATCCATGTCAATACCCTATCCCCAATACCATGTGCTCTAATTTTGCACACTAATCTCTTGTGTGGGACTTTTTCAAAGGCTTTTTGAAAGTCCAGATACATTACATCCACTGGCTCTCCCTTATCCATTCTACTTGTTACATGCTCAAAAAATTCCAGAAGATTAGTCAAACATGATTTCCCCTTCATAGATCCATGCTGACTTAGACCAATCCTGTCACAGCTTTCCAAATGTGCTGCTATTACATCTTTAATAATCGACTCAAGGCAACAACCACTCTCTCAATTTCAGCAAAACATAGAAGATTGTGATTGACTTCACAAAGCGGAGCAGTACACACACCCATTCATCTATACATTTATGGCACCAAAGTAGAGATGGTCTGAAATCTGCACTGTGGACAGCTTGATCATGTAATCATGTCTTTTCTTTGACTGGATTGCACGCAGACAAAAAGCTTTTCACGTGTGCCTTGGTGCATGTGACAATGGAGTGAATCAGAGCTGTCGTAGAAAGAGGTCAAGTAATGTCACATGGCATTGAGCATGGGTCTCAAATGCGATGAGAGTAGAAATTAAAGAAACACCAGATAATTTGAATGTGCCTCTCATGTCCTTGAACGTAGTGGGAGCAGTGTGAAGAACCTGCAAACGTCCCTTAATCTGGATGAGATAACCGCATGACCATTTCAATTTACAGCAAGATGCTTTCAGTATAAGCCTTATCATTCTCATGTTGTTTTTAAGAAGGAAATAATATTAAAATTATTAGAATTATCCTGAGTTTCATGTACATGTGAACTTGAGAAGCAGGAGCAGAAGAAGGCTGGATAGCCTTCTTGCTTGTTCCATCATTCATTAAGGCTGATTGGCCTTTGTTTTAATTATGTTGCAACTGAGATTTTCCTCTATACTTTTTGTGATAATTATGACTTTCCCTACTCGTTTTCTCCATTCATCTGTGCAGAGGAAGTTACCCATATGTCCTCTGATTTTCCCAGATTGTTGTTCTTCGTGTGCAATAACGAGAATAAACAGATTATTTAACAGCAAGGAACAGCATTAGGAATGGGAGATGTGGGCCATCTCTCTCTCCAGTTCTCTTTGGTTGTTGAGCAGTTCTATTCCTGCTAAGGCTGTAACCAGTTAAACCAGGGCAAACAGGACATCAAACTTGATCTTCATAATTTGGATGGTTTGGCCCTTGTGGAAACTGAACTGCAGGGGGATATGACCAATTTTACTTCTGCCAAGAATGCTCAAGCAGTTTCTAATATGCTTCCTTTCCTTTGCAGCTGTGCGTATGTTGGACAGGACTACAGTGTTCAAAAAAATGTTGGAAAGATCTCCTTGGATCAACTTGACAGTGTGGGTTTCTTGCTTCTATTTTATAAATTCTTCCTATGCGTGATAGTGCTTTAAAATTTCACAAATGCCTTGCGATTTATACCTATAATGGTGTACATCGAAACCATTTAAAATGAAAGATTGAGTCATAAAATAGACATGCTGTATTTACGCAGAAATAGGTTCAATTCAAACAGTAAGTGTAAATGAAATGTTATTTGTTGCAGCTGGCTACAAAATCGTATCCTCCCTGCATGCGGCAGTTGCACAAGGCCATACGGGACAACCATCACCTCCGACATGGTGGGCGCATGCAATTTGGACTCTATCTCAAGGGACTAGGACTCACCCTAGAGCAGGCCTTGCAGTTTTGGAAGTCAGAATTTATAAAAGGAAAAGTGGAACCAGATAAGGTAATTCATCAACAAATCCCTTTGCTGGATTGAATCATCATCAGAACACATAATCCTGATATTAATAATTGTACGATAATTGTTGCTTATTGCAGTAATCAAGTCTTTACAATTGCAATCTGATATGTCTGTTTTCCTGCAAAAAGTTAGATCTTGACAGGAAAAAAAATTAAATTTTTATGATTGGCCTTTGTATCAAGGGCAAGTATCTGAAATTGGAGTGGATGCGGTCTTCGAGTTCAATTTAATCGTACTAAGAACAGATAATATTTCTGTGCCCTGTTCGCAATAGTTGCAGAAGTCAGCTGTACATACTAAGTAATTGCTACAGAAGAAAATAAAAGTAAGAAAATAATAAAGAAGATATCAAGTTTTAAAAATTCAGGCTGGTTTGATGACAGATTCATGCATTATCTGGCTCGGATATCATTATACTCCAACCAACTGCTGTGGCCCTTTGAGTGAACTGGTAATCATACCACTTTGCTTTTGACCATGCCACCAGTGATCTGATGAAAGTAAATTTCAATTCTGTACATATTATTGTTAAAATAATTTAACATTGATATATAGGGGAATTGAAAGTTACTCTCCTTATCCACCCGGCATTGCCCCATCCCAGCTGCGCACACCTTTTTTCCACTCCCCATCAGTTCCCCTTCCCCACCACCTCCACCCGCTCATCTACCACCCCATCCTTACCACAGGCCCCCATTTTCCTCTCCTTTCCCCCCCACCTCCTCACATTCCCTACCACCCGTCATTCCTCCCTCTGGTTCTACACTTCACCCCCCCCCCCAAAAAAACTTTCTTCCTTATCATATTCTACTATTTGTATCCTTTTGTGGTTTTCACCTCCAGTCTTACAATCTCTCCTGGACTTCATCAGTCTGAAGAAGGGTCATGACCCAAAACGCCACCTGTCCATTTCTTTCCACAGAATGTTACCCGACTCTCAGTTTCTCCAGCATTTTGATTTTTGCTCAATATTCCATCATCTGCAGTTTTTTCTCTTTTAAAATAGTTATCATATACAATATGTAGTTTAGTTTAGTTTAGAGATACAGCGTGGAAACAGGCCCTTTGGCCCACCGAGTTTGCTCCGACCAGCGATCCCCGCACATTAACACTATCCTACACACACGAAGGACAAGTTACACTTACACCAAACCAATTAACTTACAAGCCTGTACGTCTTTGGGATGTGGGAAGAAAGCGAAGATCTCAGAGAAAACCCACACGGTCACGGGGAGAACATACAAACTCCATACAGACAGCACCCGTAGTCAGGATTGAACCCGGGTCTCCGGTGCTGCAAGCGCTGTAAGACAGCAACTCTATCCCTGTGCCACCGTGACTGCCCAAATGTACTATATAATGGAATGGTACATCTCAAAAGAAGGTCATTCAGCTCTTTATTTTTATTGCCAACTCTTTGAAAGGACAATTCAGCGAGTGCTTGTCCTAGGTTCTGCATTAATATCTCCAAACTAAATCTAAACTAAAAAATGAGACAATAAATTTGTCTGGAGAAAGGGATAAGTTTCTTGAAAAATCGTATCTGTAGCGTGGAAGTACTAATGAAACGGTACAAATCTTCAATAATTTAATTCATAGATTGCAATGTATGGATACAATATGCTTTGAACATTATGTAGATGCAAGTGAATAAAGGTCTTGGAATCTCTAATCTTAATAAATGTAGAGAGCTATGCAGAGCTATGCAGACAGTTCATTTGTTACTCTAGTTAGAAAAATGCTAATACCAGAACACAAGATAATCGGAACAGGAGTCGGTCACCAGGCCCCTAAAGCCCATTTCTTCCTTTCTGTATGATTATGGCTGCATTAATTTACCTATTTCATTTTTGAATGTCATGTACGTTAAGATAATGCATCCTGGATACATGTTCAAAATGCTACTATTAAATTATTTTCTATTTGTGCAAGATAAATAAATCAGATGGAAAAATACTTCTGGCCCAGAATTGTTCCAAAATGCTGTATCACCCACTAAACTCGGTCTTACTTAGAGTGGATCATCAGGCAAGAACTTACTGAAGCCTAATTATTGAAGGTCGTCACAATCCAAGGTCTCCTGATCGCAAATCCCACCGAAATGATTTGATAAACTGTGAAGAAACAATCACAGGCTGGAACTGTCTGTCAAAGCTATCACATAGCTTGAACGTTTAGATATTTTTCAAATCAATGCCTACTCGTTAAATTTCTATTTCTAGTCCTCCCAATCTGTCAAACTGGTAATCTCTCATTAGTGTTGTTCTGTACTGCTTTTAATATTTGACAGACTTCCAGCGCACCTGGAATTTAATGATCCTTTTAATGCTTTTGGAAATATGCTTTTTGAAGGCAGCACAGCACCAGAGACCAGGGTTCCATC
This sequence comes from Rhinoraja longicauda, assembly GCF_053455715.1. Classification (NCBI taxonomy): domain Eukaryota; kingdom Metazoa; phylum Chordata; class Chondrichthyes; order Rajiformes; family Arhynchobatidae; genus Rhinoraja; species Rhinoraja longicauda. Next base: position 21,129,551 of record NC_135957.1, on the reverse strand, counting down.
CTGACTATGGGTGCTGTCTGTACAGAGTTTGTACGTTTTCCCTGTGACCATGTGGGTTTTCTCCAGGTGCTCCTGTTACCCCCCACATTCCAAAGACGTGCAGGGTAATTGGCTTCTGTAAATTGCCCTTAGATTGTAGAATGGGAAAGTGGGATAACAGAACTAGTGATCGGGTGATCGATGGCTGGCGTGGACCCTTTGGACCTAAGGGCCTGTTTCCACATTGTATCTCCAAACTAAATCTAAACTAAAAAATGAGACAATAAATTTGTCTGGAGAAAGGGATAACTTTCATGAAAAATTGTATCTGTAGCATGGGAGTACTAATGAAAGAGTACAAATCTTCAATAATTTAATTCATAGATTGCAATGTATGGATACACATTATGTTGATGCAAGTGAGTAAAGGACTTGGAACCTCTAATCTTGATAAATGTAGAGAGCTATGTAGATAGTTCATTTGTTGCTCTAGTTAGAAAAATGCTGATACAAGAATACAAGATAATCGGAACAGGAGTCCGTCACCAGGCCCCTAAAGCCCATTCTATCTTTCTGTATGATCATGGCTGATCTAATCCAGGTCTCAACACCCTCTCTTTGTCAAGTCCCCTCAATTCACCGATCTTCCAAAAATGTATCTATTTCCACATAAATATTTCAAATACTCCACAAATCTTAGGCAAATAATTCCAGAGATTCACCACCGTCTGCAAGAAAGAAAATCCACGTAACTTGATTTTAATTATTCTGTCCTCTTGTACTAAGTGTATCCCGGTGTTATGCGAACCATGGCCCATGGTTTAAAATTCGCCCATGTGTAAAAACCTCAATATTCACTCCGTCATGCTTAGGATCTTGTATGTTTCAATAAGATTATGCCTCATTCCTCCAAACACCAAAGAATATAGACCCAACCTGGTGACCTCTTCTTGATTGTTAAATTTGCCTCTAATGCCAACAATCCTTTAATAGATAACGGAGTTTAAATTATGTTCAATACTCCAGGTGTGGCCTCACCAATGCCCTGTACAGTTGTAACAAGCTTTGTAGGAAAAAAAACTCCAGATGCTGGTTTAAATCAAAGGTAGACACTGTAAATTAATACTTCACAAACTCTTAAAGCGTACAACATCTTTTAATGATAGCACAGCGTATTACATACATCTTCAAGCACTGGCTACGTTCCTCTACTGAACTGTACCCAGGAAGGGAAGGCGTTATGATTGATGTTAACTAGGCGGGGTTAATGGTACTGAGGTAACTATGTTATTGGTTGCATATAAACCATCTACATCCTTCCCCCTAGAAAATTAAACAGATTGTTGTCACAACAACAGGATTAATAACAGAATTAAGCAAAATCGCCATAGCGCACAGGTGGCTTACTAATCCGGCCCGAGCGCGTACGAATGTCTCCCCCTCCCCCCGAAAGAGCAGAAGAAACCGGAGGACACGAGGCAGCAGGGGAACCAGGGAAGGGAGGTGCGGTGGTAGAACCGGGAGAGTGGGAACCGGCAACAGGGGACCCGCGCAGAGGGGAACCGGGCGCGCGATATGGGGACCGAAGCATACAAGGAACGCTGGCCGGGACGGCAGCCGGCTGCTGGTATGAGAGCGGCGGGGCATAGGGTCCCGGGGGCTGCGGCTTTGGCTCATTAACCGCAAGCAGGTGTTGTCGGCTTCTTCGGTAGATGGTGCCCTCATGGTCCACCAGGTACGAACGAGGTGAGTCGGCCACCCCAACCACGGTGGCCAGACGGGAGTGACCGCCGGCGGTCTGCAACCGAACAACCTGTCCAGGCAAAAGAGGATCGAGTGGTCTGCACGACCGATCGTGGGAACGCCGCTGGCTGTCATGCTTCTCTTGAATACGCCTCTGCACGGAGGCAGGCTCCAGCACCCGAGGTTGCAGCTGGCGCTGGGCAATCGGGATAGTAGATCTGGTATTCCTTGACATCAGACGCTGAGCAGGTGACCCCATGGCCGGATCCCTGGAAACATTCCTGAGGTTTAGGAGATCCAAGTACAAATCAGTGTTGGAAAGTCTCGCCTGTTCCATCAGATGCTTGGCGCTGCGGACGGCCCGTTCTGCAAGTCCGTTGCTCTGTGGGTACTCAGGGCTGCTGGTGAAATGCACAAAATTCCACTTGTCCGCAAAACTTTTGAATTCTCGGCTGGTAAACTGCCTGCCGTTGTCAGTCTGCAGCCTGACAGGGGACCCAAAAGTGGAGAAGTGTTTCCGCAGCTTTCGGATCACCATCTCCGACGTGAGGGATGTCAGTAAATCCACCTCGAACCAGTTTGAGTATGAGTCGACCAGGACAAGGTAGTGGTTACCACGCCACTCGAAGATGTCAGCAGCCAACGAGGACCAGGCCAAGGCAGGGGCAGGCTGTTGCAGCAGGGGCTGTCGCTGCTGGTGTGGAGCAAGACTGTTGCACGTGGAGCAGGCAGAAACTCGGTCTCGGATATATTTGGCCATTCCGGGCCAGTAGAATTGGCACTGAGCGTGGGCGAGTGTTGCATCGACCCCAGGGTGTCCGCTATGGGCTGCGCAATAGTAAGAGTCAAACAGGGAGGACGGGACCACAACTTTATGTCCCTTGACGATGACGCCATTCTGGAGCACCAATTCGTCGCGGACCAGGAAGAAAGGCTGTGTTTCAGATGGCGCAGCGGAGCGCTTTGTTGGCCACCCTGCTTTAATCACCGTGGCAAGCCGCTGCAAAACTGGATCGGCAGCGGTGTGCTCGGCCAACACCTGTAGCTGCTTGGTGGGAATGAAATTAACGCCCAGTACAAGCAAGTCCTCTGTTTCGTAGGGGTGGCGATCACAGGAGGTCCGCGGGGCGCGCGATAGGGTGTCCGCAATGTGCATCTCGGTGCCCTTCTTGTAGATGATGTCGAATTCGAAACGCTGGAGCTGTAGCATCATACGCTGCAGCCTGGCGGGGGCAGCGTGAATTGGCTTGTTTAGGATGGTCACCAGTGGCTGGTGGTCGGTTTCGACCGTAAATCTGCTGCCGAACAGGAAATCTCTGAACTTGGAGCAGGCGAACACCACCGCGAGCAGCTCTTTCTCGATCTGAGCGTACCGCTGCTCGGTGTCCGTCATGGTGCGGGAGGCATAGGAGACAGGATGTAACGATCCATCGACAGACTGAAGGCAAGCCGCACCCAGACCGAACTTGGAAGCGTCACAGGTGACGGTGATGGGGCGACTTACATCGAAGTACCGCAACGTCGGGGTGTCGATCAATTTCGACTTGAGGCAGTCAAAGGCCTGCTGGTGATGTTGGAGCCAGGCCCAGGCAATATCCTTTTTTGTCAATTGCCGCAGGGGAGCACTCAGCTCACTGAGGTTTTGTATAAACTTCCCCAGGTAGTTCACCATGCCTAAGAATCGTTGTAGACCTGGCACGTCGGTGGGGGCTGCCATCTCGGAGATGGCAGCTGCCTTCAAGGGGTCGGGTTTTAGTCCGTTAGAGGTGAAGACGTGTCCCACATACGTGACTTCTGGGACGCGGAACCGGCATTTCTTGGGATTCAGCTTCAGATTGACCTTCCGCGCCCGATCCAGGATGCTGCGGAGGTTCAGGTCGTGCTCCGCAATGTCTTTCCCATAAACCAGGATATCATCCACGATGATGGCACATGGCAGGCCCGAGAATATCTGCTCCATAGTTCGCTGGAACACCTCGCTAGCGGAATTAATGCCGAATGGCATTCGCAGGAACTTGAATCTGCCAAACGGTGTGGCGAAGGTCGTTAGGTCAGAAGACTCTTTGTCCAACGGGATCTGCCAAAACGAGTTCTTAGCGTCTAGGACCGAAAAGATGGTGGCCTGCCCGACCTGAGCCGCCACGTCCTCAACAGACCGCATGGGGTGGTGTGGTCGCCTGATTGCAAGGTTCAAGTCCTTCGGATTGATACACACACGTATTTCATTCTTGTCTTTCTTTATCGTGGCAACCATAGTGGAGACCCAAGCGGTGGGATCGCTAACCGCTTCTAGCACCCCCTTTTCGACCATGTTATTCAGCATCGCCTCGACCCTGTCTTTCATGGCGTGAGACACCCTGTGAGCTGCGCGGGCTACAGGTTGTACGTTTGGGTCAACGGAAATACGATATGTGAGTGGTAACTTTCCCAGGTCATCGTTGAACAGGTCCTGGTATTCCACAACAGGGTTGAACGACAGTTGCACTTTGTGGACCGTGCGGTCGAAGGACACCAGGCCAAGATCTTGGCACGCACGGTTGCCCAGCAGGGTTACACAGTCAGAGTTCAAAACATAGAAAACGAGGTTTCTCGTTGCCTTTTGCAGCACACAAGTTAAAGCAGCCCTCCCCACAGGCCTTAGAATTTCTCCACCATAGGCATGCAACGTAGCGTTGTCAACAACCAGGGGCTCATTATTCCTTATCTTATTGAAAAGATTTATTGACAATACGTTGACCTTCGCACCTGTATCCAGCTTTGCAAGGAAGGACACACCATTGACAGTCAGAGCTACAGAGGGATCAGAGCGTTGGGCGGTTGTGTGTAGGAGGGTAAACACATTCGAATTCTCAGGAGGATTAATTGGATCTGCCTCGTAGGAGTCGACCAGGCTGGGCTGTAAATCGTAACAGCCATCAGATTGCCTCAGCATGTTTAGACTGGGTCTGGAAATCTGTGCCTGTCTCCCACGGGAACGGATCGAGCGACAGGCCGCAGAGAAGTGGTTTAACTTTTTACAAAAGTTACAAAATTTGCCATAAGCAGGGCAGGTAGACAGTCTATGGTGCATGTAGTTACAGTTTGGGCACCTTTTTTGGGGCACTTCACCAGGACCTGGGTTGGCACGCGGCAGAAAAGCATTGTTTACCATCCGAGGCTGGGGTCTCCTACACCCAGCCAGGTTGATAGACTTATTGGCCGAGTCTCGGTGGTCATCTGGCAATACAACGACCTCAGACAATCTGCAGGCATGCATAGCTTTTTCCAACGTTAGATCCGGATCCCTTAGAAGCTCACATCGTAGCTGCTGGTCACGCATGCCAGTTACTAAAATGTCTCTAGTGAGCTGCTCCGTCATGTCACCAAAACGGCACCGCTGGGCGAGATAACGCAAATCAGCAATAAAACATTCAACAGGTTCATCCGGCAACTGTTTTCTTGTAAAGAACCGTGCCCTCTGCAGAATGCGGTTCGAGGGCAGGTCACAAATCTCCCTGAACTTACGTAGCAGGCAAGCGGGGTCACTGGCAGATTCTGCAGGGGTAATCTCCACGTCGTCGTCGCCCAGGACCGCTGGAGCATAGGTGAAAGTTCTGGCTCTCTTCATGGCATCAGGTCCGACAAGGTTGAGTAGGAGGGAGGCTTTAAGGGAGTCAGGATCAGCGCGATGTGCGACGTTGACAAAGTGGGTGAAATCAAACTCAAACGTGTCCCAGCGCTCAGAAATGTCAGCATCAAAGACAAGCTGCGCGGGCTTTCTGCAAGAGGACGCCATGGTCAGAGAGATTAAGCACAAAAAGGCACAAATCAAAAGAAAGAAATAAAACCCGACAGACAGGAGACGCAAGTGTCTTCCACTTCCGACACCATGTAAATTAATACTTCACAAACTCTTAAAGCGTACAACATCTTTTAATGATAGCACAGCGTATTACATACATCTTCAAGCACTGGCTACGTTCCTCTACTGAACTGTACCCAGGAAGGGAAGGCGTTATGATTGATGTTAACTAGGCGGGGTTAATGGTACTGAGGTAACTATGTTATTGGTTGCATATAAACCATCTACAGACACAAAATGCTGGAGTAACTCAGCAGATCAGGCAGCATCTCAGGAGAGAAGGAATGGGTGACGTTTCGGGTCGAGACCCTTCCTCGGACTGTAGGAGTGTCTAACCCATTCCTTCTCTCCTGAGATGCTGCCTGACCCGCTGAGTTACTCCAACATTTTGTGTAACAAGCTTTCCCTATTTCTTAACTCTAACCCATTTACAATAAAGACCAATACACCATTTATTCTCTTAACTAGTTGCTGCATCTGCTCACGAACATTTTGTGATTGAGACATACCACAGACCTCCATTCTGGCCAGGGATTTAAGACATCATTACATGCTTCCATTAAAAAAAATATATGATGAATTAGGGAATATCATTATTATTCGATGTAAGTGTATTCTGTGTAAATGTATCCCGCTTTTATGCAAGGTTGATATTTGTGGCGCTACGACTGTTTAATGGTGGGTTAGGATAAGTGGAAGACCGGATGCGAGTGTTTAGCATTTGTTTGAGTGAATTGATTGTCTGTGGTTTCATTTATTTAGTAGATACTGGCAGCATATATGATGAGAGCAGGTATTGAGAGGGGTGGCTCTGGGATGCCGGAGACAACTGTTGAGCCTTCCCAAGGTGTCGTGGTCCTAACTCAATGAAGCACCAGTGAAGAGAGGTGCCCACTTGATAACTTCAATGATATACTTGCATCTACATGATCAGTTTGGATGTGCTTGTTAATATGTAGGTAACTTATTATTCCATATGGAGTTAGTTATTGTCCTTAGCACAAGTCTGTGTTTATTCACAAAATGCTGGAGTAACTCAGCAGGTCAGGCAGCATTTCAGGAGAGAAGGAATGGGCGACGTTTCGGGTCGAGACCGTTCTTCAGACTGAGTGATCAGTTTAGATAGCACTTTGGCTTTGGGCTTGGTTGGCTTGGTTGAGCGCTGATTCTGGTGTTATAGCACAAGTACTTTGAGTTTTAATTGCAAATGTATCAAGCAAGCCAAATTTCAAATTTGTGCCAGTTAACCGCTCTTAGACAGCCTGGAAGCCATTCAGTTGATGGGCCAATTTAGAATGAGATAGAAGTGTTGCTATTCTGATGCATCTTTCCTGGTGGGACTGGACTTGACATAAAACCTTACCTTTTAAGGCTGTGGGGACACAATTAGCTAGCATGCTATACTTATGACAGTACAGACTAGGAGAATCAGTCATAAACTGGAACCTAAATACACACTTTCATCAATCAACTTTTCAGAATTTACTTGACATAAAAAAAATGTGTTCCGAGCACATTAATTAGAGTGAAAACCAGTGTGGTCCCAACATAATAACAGCACTGCACAAATAGGCAATGTGTGGCTTGTTAAGTAGCATCAAGTGCTATGTGGCAGCCGATCAATGATTCCTAACTTTGACCAGCAAATGGGGCTGCGGAATTGGACATGTGGCCGATTATTAGCTTTGAAACAGTCTGGCAAGGCACTCAGTTGATGGGCCAATTTAGAATCTGGTACAAAAGGCTGGCCTTGCCAGTTCCGTCCACATAAATAAGGGAAAACTTGATAGAGGATACGAAAGGAGCGGCCCTGACCTGAGCACAAATAAATAAAGAGCTCATGCCTGCATTTGTCCAGGCCTTGTTACATGCTGCTATGGACTGCATCATTTTCTGAGATGTGAATGAAACCGAACACTGAGGAGTCAGCAAGCATTCCCATTTATGACTCTATGATGGGTGGAAAATCATCAACATGGCACAGTGAGGCTGAGGACAACATCCCAAAGACCTCTCTGCATCAGTATCCTGGAGGTGTGATGATGGACCTCCCAAAGACCTACATTGTCTTCTGTGCTTTTGGGCCAATGTACAATCAAGCACACCCATAGAATTCGGATAGCTTCCCTGGCCCTCACCTTTCATCCCATCAGCTCCCACATCCAACGCATCTTTCTCTGCAATTTTCCGCCATCTTCAACGTTACCCCACCACCAGTCACATCTTCCCTTTCCACTCTCCGTAGTGACCACTCTCTCCGCAACTCCTTGATTCACTCATTCTTTCTCACCCAACCCGTCCTCTCCCCAGGCACTTTCTCCTGCAACCATAGGAGATGTAACAACTGTCCTTACACTTCCTCTGTCATCTCCATCCAGAGTCCAGCAGCCCTTCCAGGTGCACCTCCCTGACTTTGTCTATTACAGTTGGTGCTCTGAATGTGGCTTCCTTTATCTCAGCGAGACCAAACGTAGACTAGGTGACCGTTTTGCCAAACCCTTGCGCTCTGTCCACCAAGGGCAGCTGAAACTGCCATTCCCATAACGACCTTTCTGTCCTTGGCCGTCTCCATTGCCAGAGTGAGGCCACACACAAATTGGAGGGACAGCATCTCCTATTCCCCATGAGTAGCCTACAGCCTATTGGTATGAACATTGAATTATCCAATTTTACGTAACTAACCTACAAACGCCCCCCTCCCCAGCTTCCCTATACCCCACCTGGACACGCACCCATTTCTCCCCTTACTCCTCTCCTTCCACCTATATTCTTTTCTCTGGCTTCATAATTTGCAACTCTCCTATCCTTATTTCACTCCTTTTATCTTTTCATATCTGGCCTTTGTCCATGACTATTTGCAAATCAATCAACCCCCCCCTCCCCCCTCCCAATCTGTATCTACATATAATTCCCCAGGTTTTGTCCTGGCCCTACCAGCTTTCTCCCCCCCTCCCCTACCACAATACGTCTGAATAAGGACCCGACCCAAAATGTCACCTATCCATGTTCTCCAGTGATGCTGCCTGTCCTACTGAGTTACTTTTTGTCTTTTTTTTGTAAGTCAGCATCTGTTGTTCCTTGTTTCTACATCGCTGGAAAATTTTAAGAAGGAAATGAATCAGTTTTTGAAAGTTTGGGGAACTTAGGACACTGTGGAAGTGGCTCAGAAGGAGAATTGAGGCCTGGGGTAGAGCAGTCGTGATTATGTTGAATGCCCAGGCTGGCTGAGGACCAGGTGGCGTACTCTTGTTGAGGTCTTGTGCTCCAAATGACCAGGATTGATGGTTTTTTTTGGCCTATAATTCACATTATGCAATTCCCCTCTACTTATGTAATTTATTCAATAACTCTGACTGCTTGAATGAGGAAATTGCTATCCTTTCTAAAAATAGATTCTTCCTTTCCTTTGCAGAGGGTTTTATTTGTAATATGATACTATTGAAGTGTGTCATTTCTGATTGAGCAGAGGCTGTTTGCTCTGCTATTTGTGGCGCAGAGCTTTGCCATAAATCCCATCTTGCTTTAAACTCACTGGCTGGCACAGTGGTGTGAATGGGTACTCTGGCGCCCTGTACTGCTTTAGCTCCTGGACACAATAGGAACATTGAATGATTCAGGTACGGAAGGTGATTACTTCGGTTTATTCAGGACATTTAATCCACGCTGGCTACCTGTCGGGTAATCCATCAGTAGCTGGGACAGCTTGTTAGGAGCTCAACATTCGCACTAATTAATAGTAGTAGAAAGTGTTGCTATGATTCCTGCAAGTGGCAATGGTTTTTAGAAAATAAAATTAAAAATTGGGTGTTCTAAATGTTTTCACCCGGTATTGTGTGGGAATATATCTCTGATTAAAATTTAGCTTTATGAAAAATAATTCTCTCATCAATAAAACAACTCTGCCTGCATTAAAAAACAGAAACTCTTTTTACACGCAAAATGGAATTTGTCCATGTGATTGAGTCAGCTGATAGCAATTTTCCTTGGAACATTAGAGGCCAATTCTCTGAATGCATTCAAGAGAGAGCTAGATAGAGCTCTTAAGGATAGCGGAGTCAGGGGGTATGGGGAGAAGGCAGGAACGGGGTACTGATTGTGAATGATCAGCCATGATCACATTGAATGGTGGTGCTGGCTCGAAGGGCCGAATGGCCTACTCCTGCACCTATTGTTTATTGTCTATAACACAAAGTGCTGGAGTAACTCAGTTTATCAGACAGCATCTCTGGAGGAACATGATACGCAATGCTTCGGGTGGAGACCCTTCTTCAGACTAATTGTAGTAGGGGAGAGAAAGCTGGGAGAGGTGAGGGAGGGACAAGTCTTAGGAAGTGATAGGTGGATATAGGTGGGGGTGGTGATTGGCAGATGGGTAGTTAAATACTATGAATAGGATACAGAAGGGGGACAAAGAGACTAAAGAAGACAAAATTGTGTCAATTAATCGATAATTGTTGCACTAATGCTTGTGCATCGTTATGGACAAATTAACAGTAGTGATTTAGGATCAGAAATCTGTTATTTGTTGCAAAATGCATAAAATCATTATGTGGTAATGAAAGGCGCTGCATATGTGAAGTCTTTCTTTTCTTTCCGCATTAACCTTTTGGGCCATAATTAAATTCCCCATGGAAATTTAGAATAGAAGCGAAGGTAAGAACGTCTGATTTATTTAGATAAATTTATTATTTTTTAAATTCAGCAATTACCCACTCAACTTCAGGGATAGAGTGTATGAATCACACATACAAATCACTAGCATAGGCCCAGCATTTCGGCAGAAAAGTCTGTAGTTCTTTGCACAACTGCAGATATTTGTTTCTGAACCTGTGCGGTGTTTCAGGACTATTGTCTCTGGGAAATCTGTAGGTTCAATCCAGGCTAAGCTTTTCCAGTCATTTCTCGGAAGAAGATTTGCTGCAAAGGAGAGAAGCAACTCTCTTTGTGACTTCAAGATTGTAAATGGTTGAAGCCCCCATATTGATTCCTGTCGCACCGGCATCGTTTCAGGTTGCTGATGACCCATTTATCCCAGTTCAATGAAAATCAAAAGTCTGCAGATGGTGGAAATATGAAATAAAAATAGAAAATGCTGGAAACAGTCAGGCAGCATCAGTGGAAAGAAAAACAGAGTTAAAGCTTCATGTTGCGACCTGTAGCCAGCCTTTGACCTGCACTGTTAGGTCTGTTTCGTTTTCCACAAATACTGCCTGTGTATTTCCAGCATTTTCTGTTTGTGACAACAAAAAAAAACAAAGTGCTGGAGGAAGTCAGCTGGTTAAGCAACATTGGTAGATGAAGCGACCCAAAATATTGTTAGTTCACTCCGTCCACACATACTGCACGATTAGCTGTGTTCCTCTTCTTTTCTTTTCTACTGCCAGCATCTGCAGTCTTTTACCTCCACTTTCTCTTTTCCATTTAATTTATTCCTGCTCTCTGTTTTCAGTTGGTTTACCGATCCTCTCTCCACTGTAATATATTACCCCCACAACTTTCCGAGCTATTAAATGCCTTTGGGAAGTCTAAGTATTCTCCAACTACTGGTTCTCCATTATCCTTGCTGCTCATTACCACTTCAAAGAACTCATAAATTTGCCGGCATGATTTCCCTTTTTGGAAAACCATGATGCTGGGCATGATTATATTAAGATTTTCTAAATATCCTTCTACATATCCTACTTGTTCAGTCTTTGCCATTTTCTTATTTCCCATTATTAATTCCCCAGTCTCATCCTCTGAGGGACCTTAGCTACTCTCCTCTTGTAGAAGCTCTTAATGTTTTTTAAAAAATATTTCTTGGAATTTAAAGACCAATATAGCTAACTGAAAGCATTGGTGAACAAAAGTCGATATAAATGTGCCAGAAACATGGGTGAAAAATGAATCATGGGGAATTGACCTTCACTACTTCATGTATATTTTAAATGGGCACAAAAAGCAAGGCAAGCAGAGGTATAATAATTTACCATAAAAGATTTAATGAGAATGAGAGTAAAAAAAGTTTGAGGAATTAATTATTGCATATAAAGTAAATGAGTTATCTATAAGAAAAACTACTACACAGTAAACCCTCGTTATAACTGGCCATGGGGGTGAGGAATGGCGCCATTAGTGGTGATTTATACACTGTAACCCAGTAAGGGATTACCGAGTAATAGAATATCATTGTACAAGTAGTAGAAACAAAGAGCTGCAGATGCCAGTTAATACACAAAAGGACAAAGTACTGGTGTAATACAGCAGGTCAAGCAGCATTTCCAGAGAACATGGATAGGTGACATTTGGGGTTGAGACCCTTCTTCAGAATCCCAGTCTGGAACTGGACCTGGAATCCCGATGAGTTGAGGTGAGGATCGGCAGAATCATTGGTCGCGGCCCGCGGGCGGTCTGAGTACAGTTAAGGGTCGGTGGCAGGGGCAGCGTGAAGTGGCTGAGGAGGCTGTGTGGCCCAGCGGTGGCAGCAGTGGGTTAGGCCTGGAAGCGGCTGGGGAGGTGGTGTGGGGCAGCGTCAGCAGGCCTGCCTGGCGGTAAAGGTTGGCAGCCCAGCCTGGAAGTGGTGCAGCCTGGCGGTGAAGATCAGTAGATCCGTTCACTATAATCAAAATCAATCTTAAAGAGGTATAAACAGAGGTCCGGGCAATAACGATACCCAGTTTTAAGGAAGCAGCCAAGTGTTAGATCTTGAGGAGGGATCTGTGACTGCACCACTCCCTGAAGTTGCTCTCCAAGCTATCAATATTCCATGGGGCTTGTGAGCTAAATTACATGGTGACTGGATGCTTCAGTGCAGTTCCTTGTCATGTTATCAAAGGTTTCACCTGCAGATGAGACATTAAATTGGCATAATTATTGTAGTGGTGATGGAAAGTCCTCTAGCATTGTTTGAGGAAGAGCATTGAAGTTTTACCATGACCTGGTTGGATGATATTCTTTAACTTACACCATGAAGCCCTGATTATACAAGCATCCAAAATGGGACAGGATTAGGCTGCTTTGTCCCTCAGGCCAGCTCTGCAACATAATGAGATCATTGGATGATCATGTTGTAACCTTGACTTTGCACTTTTATCCCCATGTTTATCAAGTATCCATCTACCACCATCTTACTATTCAAAGACACTGGTTCCATCACCCTCAGAAAAAGACAGTTCCAAAGACTTATCTGTTCATAATCACATTGCTTTTAGTACAACCTTTCTCTCCACGATTTAGGCTGCAGTCTCAGGTAACATTCTCCAGTATCATAAAGAAAATCATCAACCATGCGTTACTTTTAAACATTCTGAGAATATGAGGTGCTGCATTAATAAATGCAATATCTTTATTTTGTAGATAATAGGCATTTGGTTGAGCTTGATGTCAACATTCAACATATTTACTGATCTATCTTTGTTCTTTTCATATTAATTGTGCAATTGCCCTGTTTCTTTGTACATTTGCTTTAAACTATATCTGCTCATTCATTTTCAAAAAACCCCTGAATTTCCTGTGCAGTTTTTCCCCCACATTTCACCCTCTATCATTTAAAAGTTGTTTACTTGCCCTATTTCTTACCATCTAGTCATAATTTAATCTAGTCAAACACATTGTACAAAAGCAAATCTCTATGTGTGAGGGAATTTAAAATAAGAATAGAAAATGCAGAAAGTGTTGAGCAGATCCAGAAGCCTCTACAAAGAGGAAAAACAACGGAAACACAGTAAGTCAATGACATTTCATCAGGGCAAACTTTAGACAAGTAGAGAGCAAGGTTTAAGATAGCATAAAGCAAAGATGAAGGACAAAACAAAAGATGAGACCTATAACAGGGAGGAAGACAGGAGTGATTAAATGACAAAATAGATGATGGAGTTTCAAGTAAGTTGAACAGTTGCTTGAGGGGCAGCATCTCATCTTCCAGCTAAACACATTACAGCTTTCCAGAGAAAATTGAGTTAAAAAATGTCAGATAATCTACATTTCTGACATATTTCATCTTACATTTACAACATTCACTTCACCTATCCGTGGTAATTTTAGTTGCCGTTGCATTCTTGTAACTCTGTTGGAAAAAAACTCGCCAATTGATATGATGTGACTTCTTTTGGGACTTTGCTATCCTTTAAACTTAATGGACTGTAAATCACTGTTGCCCAGAGTCATGAAAGACACAATACAAAAGCAAGCTCATTCTTTTATAAATCGCTTCAGACTTTTACCATAAAGTTTATATCTCTCGTACTCTTCCACCAACTTCTTCTCTGTCATGCTCGGGTATGCATTTAATTCATGTATGGTTGCACTATTCCTTCCAATGTTTTTCATAAAATAAGCCCAGTGTAGCGTTGTCGGGTGCAGAATAAGGCTAGACGCCGATTAGATTCAGTGAAGGCTGTTTATTACCGACTGCTCTCCTTCAAGCCACGAGACAGACAAAGGAATAATCTCTGCCCCTCCGAGAAACCCCGTAGCCTCGGGCCATCCCCCCAGACGTCCATCTAGTGCCGAGCAGTTCGACCCAAGGAGTGGCCTAATCCCCAGAGACCGCCACAACAGTGCCTTTACTGCTATCTAGACTTTCCACTAGGGAAACACATTGACAGAGCTTGTAGAGCTGCCATCTTGGCTCCACTTCCATCGTTTTAATCCTGACCTCTGGTGCTGCACACCCTCCTGATGATCATGTGTCATCTCTGGGTTTTATGGTTTCCTCCCATACCCCAAAGGTGTGGATTAGTATGTTAGGTGTAGCGAGAGCTGTAAGGTGCTGCAAAGTGCTCCGAGTAGATGGGTGTGTCTGGAGAGACTTGATAGGTACATTGAGGAGAATGGGGTTCAGGGGAAGTTAATGGGGAATGGGATTACTCTGCGAGCAGGCATAGACTGGATGGGCTAATGAGCCTCCTTTATCATAAGGAATGACAAAATCTGAAGATAGACTCTCCGATATCTAAAATCTTTAAATATTTCTTCCAATGAGTGTGCTAAGACATGCCTGCCAAGTTCCTTATTTATTCAAATCTAATTTGCACTTCCAGTCATCGACTCACAGATAATGCTACGATGGAACCCGATCAACTTCCTATGTAAATACCAAACGCGGGAACCCAAAACTGCACTTTCTAAACTGTGTCCACACTTACAGAAATAGTCTGTATTCCCACTTTTCTTCTGTTCCCTCTGACGTACATGCGGCATTTCATTTGTTTTAATTTCCAGATTAATTTTAAAGTACCTTATTTGTTCAGCTTCCTTGATGGTCCTTTTGCGTTTCCAAGTAGTTTTTTCCTTCATTGTTGCCGGTAACGTATCATGCTTAAATTAAAATGGAAAATGTTGGAGGTTTTGTGCAATCTCGCGGAGAAAGAAAATCGGTTAATGTGTTTGGTCATTCATTGACTCTTCATCAGAACTGGGGAAGGCTAGAGCAATAGGGAGTTTTAGAATAAGTTTGAGATGAACTGGGGAATGCAAAGAAAACAAAAGGAAGACTGTAAGGGTGGAGGGCAGGAGAGAGTGAAAGGTACAAGTGGCAGTGGAGATGCCTGAACAAGAGTGGAAAAGGCAGGTTCGTAATGCGTGATAGAAGAAATGTAAATAAAAGGCAATGAACAAAATCTAAAGTTACTTGAAGGGAGAGAAATAAATATTGCTCATGTGAATTCAAAGGCTGGGGGATATTTAATCATGTGGAGTCCGGAAGGTGGTAACAAGTCTGGTATGAAGAAAAGGTGCTATAGCTCCTGCTTGCGGTGAGCTTCATTTGAACAGTGCAGGAGGACGGATGCAGAGATCAGAATGGAAAAGACATAGAGAATTAGAGCAGCAGACAGCTGGAAGTCAGGGATCATCCTGCTGGACTGAACAGGTGTTTTATAAAGCACTCTCCCAGTCTGGATTTGGTTTCCCCAATACAGAGGAGACAACGTCATGAGCACTGAACACAACATCAAGATGGAAGAAGTACAAGTAAATGTACTGCTCGATTGCAAAGTAGTTTTGGGAACCTA
Source organism: Rhinoraja longicauda (assembly GCF_053455715.1). Lineage (NCBI taxonomy): Eukaryota > Metazoa > Chordata > Chondrichthyes > Rajiformes > Arhynchobatidae > Rhinoraja > Rhinoraja longicauda. The sequence continues at coordinate 21,113,996 of NC_135957.1, read as the reverse complement.
GACAACATGACAGGACCAGCTTTTTAAATTTCCTCTCATCCCTTACAGGGGCAAGAGGATTGGTGCTGGCGTTGGCCTGGTGATGTACATGTGGAAACTGATGTTATTTTCAGGTGATGTTGATGTAGATAAAAATTGGGTGGAATTCATAAAAGGTTCTGAGGCCACCAGAGAATACAGGAAGACAAGTCATTGAAGGTGATCATTGAGCTATGATTGTTTGGTTAAGAGAAGAATCAGCAAGACTCAAAGCAAAGAACCAGAGGCAACATAAATATATTTTAAGGCAAGAGCTTTTTTTAGAATTAGGATTTCAGTGGAAGATCTGGTTGTGGACATAGATTTAATAATAACCTTCCAAAAGGAATTGGATAAGAACTAGACAAGGAAAGTAATGTAGGATCATGGAAAAAAGATTAATTGGAAAGTCAGACTAAATGTATTGTTTTTTAAAAGAGCTGGGGCTCTTTGTAGTCCTAAGGCATTGAATAGCTGCCTCAGGTCTATATTATTATGATTCCATTCTACTGAATCCATTTAAATAAAAATGACTTTGAACAAGCTCTTGGTTGAAACTACTGCTAAGAAGCAGTAAATGCAGTAAAATTGACTTGGTGGAAAGTAGTTGCATAATATAATATTTATACAAATTCCCGTCATTTAAGAAATGTCAGATAATTATTTCCGTTCTTGTTAAATGCAACATTTTCATTAATCTGAGTTATTTGTTTTCAGTGAGAACCCATTGGATATTTTAATTTTCCTTGGGAGGGCTAAAATGAACGTGGGGTAAAATATTAACATTATAGGTAACTAAAGTTATGTCACGACAGAGAATTTGCATTTGTACAAAATGAAGTCTTTGTAGACTGCTAACCTCCTTCACTATTTATGACTGGAAGAGAAGATGCTTTTGGTTAGTCAGCCTTTGGTTCAAGATTTACTCCAAGGACGGCAGCAGAGAAATAACCCTCTATTTCAGCAAATATTAACTGAATAATTCTAATGAGCTAATTCGCGTGAGGCATGTCTTGGTCCTCTTGGCAATGCTCGTGGTTTCACCTGATACTTATATGATCAGTCTGAAGAAGGGTCTCGACCCGAAACGTCACCCATTCCTTCTCTCCAGAGATGCTGCCTGTCCGCTGAGTTACTCCAGCATTTTGTGTCTATCTTTAGTTTAAACCAGCATCTGCAGTTCCTTCCTACAAATATATGCCATTGGCAAGTTGCTGGGTCAGTACAGGGGAGTGAGTGAGGTACTTAATGCGAAGGATTTGAAAACAGATTAGCAGTGATAAGCTGTGATGTTAGGCAGCATCTTGGAGAACATCGATAGGTGACAATTTGGGTCTGGACCCTTCTTCAGACTGATTGTGGGAAGGGCAGGGGGTGGGGAGAGCTGGGAGAAAGGAGAGGCAGGACCAAACATGGCAAGTGATAGGCACCTATAATCCAGAGATGCTGCCTGTCCCGCTCAGTTACTCCAGCATTTTGTGTCTACCTTACTTATGCACACAGGCATGGGGGAGGGGATTGATAGCTGGATCAAGGGTCAGAGATTAAAACCAAAGGAGTGGGTCAAAACAATGGATGAGTTGTCAATTTTGAAGCCAGAGAAAGGAATTTAGGGGGAGGGAAGAAATGTCCAAATCAAGGTGGGGCACGGGGATGGGAGGGGATGTGTATATAATTGGCAAAAATTGCCTGTCGTCTGTTCTATCAAAAAGGTTAATAATATCCTAACATATTACCAAGGATTTTTTCCTCTGTTAGAGAGATTATTTTATAAAACTTTGTATTTCAAACTCCAGATGATACTTTAAATTTATCTTAGTATGATATTGATTATGTTGAGAAATTGAAATCGATTTCAGAATTGTGTGCATGAAATGAAGAGTAGAAAAAGTGATTTTAAAAATCTTCCATTCAAACTCTGTAGATGTACCTTATACTGATGGGAGAAATAGAAAATAATTCAATATCTACAAGCCTTGGGCAAGAATTAAGAGAAGGATATTTTTTTTTCTCAGGTTAATCTTTTAAAAAAGACGATTAATGATTCTCTTTAGAAAGGAATTGATTTAATAAGAACAAGATTGAAGGTTGTAAGAATAAAAAGGGACATGGATGATGGGTAGGCATGATCAGGACCGGTGCACAGACAAAAAACAAACTGCTTGGAGGAACACAGTGGGTCAAGACTGAGCAGGGTCTCAACTTGAAATTACTATCCCTGTCACAGATGCTGACTGACCCGCTGAGCTCCTCCAACAGTTTGTGTTTTGCTCCGGATTGCAGCCGCTATCGTCTCTTGTGTCTCTGATCCCCAGTGGATCAGATCGCCCAGATAGCAGACATGTGAGATTGGTGCTGGTTTCTGTGTTTCAAGTTAGATGCCTCTGTTGACAATTCCAATCTCTGGGTGGCTTAGATGCATCGAGCTCTTCCCCCTTTCATATATTCCTTTGGTAAGGGCACAAACATGCACACAATAGTCTTGGTCAGGCAGCACATGCAGAAAGAAAATAGCTAATGTTTTAGGTCTTGGATCTTTCAATGGGACTAGGGAAAGTCTCTGATGGAGTGAGCCCAAATAGGTTAATGTGGCAATTTAAGTAACTGTTAGGATCAGCTTAGTCATTGTGTAATGTGGTGCTAAAAGCAAGGTTGTGGGACTTGCTCAGTCTTCCAGACTCTGCAAAGAGAACAAGACAAACTGAGGCATAGACATAGAACAGTACAGCACAACATTACTGCACGGACATCCAGGTCCCGTTGTTCAAACATTTCCAAGTCCATCCCCATTTAAATAATAAACGTAGACACAAAAAGCTGGAGTAACTCAGCCGGTCAGGCAACATCTCTGGAGAAAAGTTGGTGATGTTTTGGGTCAAGACCCTTGTTCAGGTGAAAGGTGAAAGAGAGATATAGATCGTACTTGGGACAAATGAATGGAAGATTTGCAGAAAGCAATGATAATCAAAGAAATGCGAAGAAGGGTCTTGACCCGAAACATCACCTTTTCCCTTTCTCCAGAGATGCTGCTTGACCCGCTGTTACTCCAGCTTTTTGTCTGTCTTTTGTTTAAACCAGTATCTGCAGTACCTCCCTACCCACAAATAATACTGTGCCTTTTTGTTTTTTTGCTGCTGCCAGTGGATAACTTCACATTTTGGGAGTGAGGGGGTATGGGGAGAAGGCAGGAACGGGGTACTGATTGAGAGTGATCAGCCATGATCGCATTGAATGGCGGTGCTGGCTTGAAGGGCTGAATGGCCTACTCCTGCACCTATTGTCTATTGTCTATTTATCAGCATTATACTGCATCTGTCAGGTGTTTGCCTATTTGTTCAACTTATAAAATATTGTCTTGCAGCCTCTTTGCATCTTCCCCACAACTTGCAACTGAAATATAACCAAGATATATGAAATAATAAGAAGTCTGGATGGTCAACAGTAGGGACCTATTTCTCACGTAACCAAGGGACAGAGAGACACAAGGAACTGCAGATGCAGAAATATTGAGCTAGTTCTGTATGGTCAGCAAACTTCAAAATGTTACGCTTGGTTCCCTCATTGATATAGTTTACAAATAACTGATAGTCTGTCGGATCTGTCCTTATCCAAGAATTTGATATGAAAATTGAACATGCTCTTATCCAATAATATATTTTAAATGGGCAAACTTCAGTGGCGTTTCCTGGCAGCTATTTGCACATTCACACACAAATTACAGCACAGCATTGCTTATTTTATCAGCAAATAATTTATTTTTTTATTCATTGTGTTTATAGTGCATTATCTACAATTGTCAAGCAACCCATCATTGTTCCATTAAAGAAGTGGCTTCTAAACCGTGCAGGGTACTGTTCTCTAAAAAGAGAGAAGGAAATGAATAAAACAATTAAAAATCAGTCGTTCAGAAAGTAGCGCAATTGTCTGGGTGGCATACATCAGTTTTTAGAGAGGGTTAAGTTAATTGAGGACAGAAAGAATGGGTTTGTTAGCGGGTAAGTTGTGTATGACTAATAATTGAATAATTAAGGGGAGAAAAGAGTATGGATGAGAATGAAGCATTTGATATAGATCGTATGAATTTTAGCAAAATGAGATCCCACTTCGGAAGTTAAAAAAAGCAGTATATATGATTGAGTTGGATTGGGTTACAAATGGGCTCAGTGGGGAAAGGGAAAGGCAATGGCCAACATTAATTTCAGTAAATGATGTTGATACCAAGCCCTTTTGTCATACATAAAAATGATTGGGATTTAAATGCAACAATTGCTCTTTAAAAGTTTGATAATTGCACCAAAATTGACCATGTGACTCATAATGTGGATTGAATTTCTAGACCATTGGTTCTCAAAGTGGGCAGTACTGCCCCCTGAGGGGCTGTGGATTTACCTAGGAGGGCACTTAGGGGCAATGGAGGTGAGCGGGACGTTGGACAAGAGAGGTGTCAGTACGCACTTGACATGCTTTTGGGCCAGTTATTTTGCCCTGCGCTCCACTGACCTCTCTAAAAGCACGCACTGTTTTGCTAAATAATATTTCTTGGAACTTTTCAAAGTTATTACTTGCATATTATATAATGATTCATGCATAATTTTGAGGTAATAATCTAAATGGTGCTGTTAGCACCCTTGCACTTGTAATGGTCGCTAAACCAATGTTTTATTTCATTAGATATGTTAGTAAATAGTGCTGTGCAGGAGTCACAAGCGCTGATCATAGTGGGTCGTGCAAACCACTATTCTGAATAATGCTTTTGACAGGGTGGGGTGGGGGTGCACTGGGGATCAGTTTATGGAGCTACGGGGGCAATGGCCCAAAAAGGTTTGGGAACCTGTTTGAGGAAGCTATCAGTGCATTGGTAAATGGGACACAAAGCTGATTTTAATCTGAAGAAGTGCATTTGGGGAGGTTGACAAGAGACTACATGGTAAATGCGAGGGTACAGAAAAACATGCAGGAGCAAAGGAACCTTGGGGCAAAGATACAGACATTGCCAAAGATAGTAGGTTAGTGTGATACTTGCCTTTGTTAGCTGGCACATTGAATAGAAGATTTGGGAAGTTATGCTACAACCATACAATATATCAGTTAGGCCACAATTGTAGCACTGTGACAAAATACAACAAAAAGACAGTCATGGCACTGGAGATGGTACCCAGGAGATATAAGGGGATGTTTCTACGGCTGGGGAATTCTGATTACAAGGAGAGCGTGTAGGCCGAGTTTATTTTCTTTGGAATTAAGAAGACGGAGGGGAGATGCAACTGAAGTATATGAAATTTAGTGTTCAGTTTAATTTATAGTCATGTGTTCCGAGGTACAGTCAAACGCTTTTATTGCGTGGTGTCCAGTCAGCAGAAAGACAACACATGATTCCAATCGAGCCATTTATAGTGTATACAGTGCCCTCCATAATGTTTGGGACAAAGACCCACCATTTATTTATTTGCCTCTGTACTCCACAATTTGAGATTTGTAATAGAAAAAAATCACATGTGGTTAAAGTGCACATTGTCAGATTTTATTAAAGAGTATTTTTATACATTTTGGTTTCACCATGTAGAAATTACAGCAGTGTTTATACATAGACCCCTCCCCCCCATTTCGGGGCGGGATTGGGCTTGTATTCACTGGAATTTAGAAGGATGAGAGGGGATCTTATAGGAACGTATATAATTCTTAAAGAATTGGACAGGCTAGATGCAGGAAAAAATGTTCCCGATGTTGGGGGAGTCCAGAACCAGGGATCACAGTTTAAGAATAAGGGGTAGGCCATTTAGGTCTGAGATGAGGAAAAACCTTTTTCACCCAGAGAGTTGTGAGTCTGTGGAATCCTCTGGATGTTTTCAAAAGAGAGTTAGATATAGCTCTAAGGGCTAATGCAATCAAGGGATATGGGGAGAAAGCAGGAACGGGGTACTGATTTTAGATGATCAGCCATGATCATATTGAATGGTGGTGCTGGCTCAAAGGGCCGAATGGCCTACTCCTGCACCTATGTTTCTATGTTTTTCACTCTTCATTCTTACCCCTCCCAACACTCCTTTCGATCCATCTTCCCTAGGAACCCTTTGCCCCTATGGCTCATCCAACCCTACCCCCCTCCAAACCCTTCTCTTCCCCCCCCCCCCCGAACCCTTCCCCTCCCTCGAACCCCTCCCCCATCGAACCCCCCTCTCGAATTCCTTCCCCCCCCCCAATGTCTTCCCCATGAACTCTCTCCTTTTGACATTGCCCCACCCCACTCCTCCCCTCCTACTTAATCCCTCGTTCGCCCGCCCAAATTCTATAAAATTTCAAGTGTTTGGTTCCCATGAACATTTGCAGGTGTGCCTGAGAGATTCATACTTCATTCTAGGAGCTTTCCAGGCCCATTGAGGAGTGTTGCCACCTAGTATTTCCTAAAACTGTAATCTGAAGACCTTCATTTTTCTTGATTACCCACATACATGCAGCGCAATCCCTCATTTTAATGGTTGCCGTGAAGAGATTGTGAGTTATAAATAGTGCACCGATTTACCTCTTTAAATATTTATCATTATTACTTTTAGAAAATAATCATTTTTCAAATTTTGTCCTGAAAAATTATTTTGCAACAAAAATTGAATGGAGAAGGGAATATATCAGCACCTCCATGCATGAGTGAAAATTCTATTAGTACAGAAACAGATGTCGAGGATATCTTTGAATATAAAACTACTCAGTCACATGGTGTGGTTGACTTGGTCGTCATCAGTGAAGTATGAATGAGCCTCTGAGTAAAAAATCCCCTGATAAAGTGATGGTTCTGTCATTGTTGTGCAGAGCAAGTAGTTCTTTATTGAAAGAGACAGGAAGATATGCTGAAAGTGGAAGGAAGATATTCCTTTTTCTGTTTTGAAATTGCCTGCAGGAGATATTTATTATGTTGTCTGGACATTTAAAAAGCTTTTATTTGAAAATCGTAAGGTTGGAAGATGGAGCTTGCTGCCACAGGATGCTGGTGAGACGGGTATCACATTTGGAGTCAGGGAAGTTGAGTAAATTGGAGTGGGGGGGCTGTGATACAAGCTCGTGCTGCTAGTGAACTGGAAAAATATAATGTATAGCTTAGAGATACAGTGTGGAAATAGGCCCTTTGGACAACCGAGTCCACACCGACCATCGATCACCTATACACTAGTTCTATGCTATCCCATTTTTGCATTCTACACACTTGGGGCAATTTTTAGAAGCCAGTTAACCTACAAACCTGCACGTCTTAGGAATGTGGGAGAAAACCCACCGGGTCACAGGGAGAACGTACAAAGTCAAGTCAAGTCAAGTCAATTTATTTGTATAGCACATTTAAAAACAACCCACGTTGACCAAAGTGCTGCACATCTGACTAGGAAAAAAAGAAACATACAGTGGCAGGCAGCCAAACACAACGGCGCGGCCATCTTGAACAAAATGTTAATTCAATCACCCACAGTCCAACAATAAAAGCACTAAACAGGCACCCAAATTACCCAACCCCAAAAACCCCCCAAAACACAGTCCAACAATAAAAGCATTAAATAGGCATTCAAATCACACACCCTAAAACCCCCAAAAACACAGTCCAACAATAAAAACATCAAATAGGCACTCAAACCACCCAACCCCAAAAAAACACACAAAAAAGAAACATCCATCAAAGAAACATCCATCACAGTGAGTCTCCTCCAGTCCTCTCCTCACTGTGATGGAAGGCCACAATGTCTTTCCCTTCTCCCGCTGTCCTCGCCCGCAGCCAGGTTGTTGAGGTTGCAGGCCGCACCGGACGGTCCACAGCGGGCCGAGCCCAAGGCGCGTCGCGTCGCAGCCACTCCCGCAGCCTCCGAAGACGGCCGGCTCCGCCGATGACAAGTCCGATCCGGGGCGGGCGAACACGCTGTCGCTGTCGCTGCCGCTGTTGTTGCACGTCGGGGCGGTCGTGGCTCCCGACATTGAAGCCCCCGCCCAGCAGAGAAATATCCCGCGGCCATCCTAGGCCGCGCCGGACGGTGAAATGTCCGCGCCCCAAGCCCCGCGATCCGGGGCGGGCGAACCCGCTGCCGCTGCCGGAGCTCCCGATGTCGGCATCCACGCGGCCCGAGCCTAAGGCGAGTCGCAGCCGCACCCGCAGCCTCCGAAGACGGCCGGCTCCGGTGGTGGTAAGTCCGATCCGCGGGCTCTGCGAACCAGAGCCCTGGAGGCCGACAGCTCCAGGAGTTGGGCCGATGGTAGGCCGCAGCAGGAACGGAGACACGGCCCAGAAAACAAAGGTCGGGTCTCCGTTCTGAAGGGACACATATTCACAATGTCACAGTTTCCCCCCTCCCCCCCACATACACACACAGCACACAAACACAAAAACACCACATCACAACTACAATTAAGACCAAACAAACCAACAAAAACACAAAGACAAATGGACCGCAGGTGAGCGGCAGCTGCTAGGGCAGTGCCGCCATTTTGACAAACTCTGTACAGACAACACCCATAGTCAGGATTGAACACAGGTCTTTGGCGCTCTAAGACCACAGAGACTGGGTCAAATTGTCTGCTTATAGACAATAGACAATAGGTGCAGGAGGAGGCCATTCGGCCCTTCGAGCCAGCACCACCATTCAATGTGATCATGGCTGATCATTCTCAATCAGTACCCCGTTAATAGACAATAGACAAAAGGTGCTTCTGTTCTGTAAGTTTTAAATAAAGGGACAACAGTGTTCCTTTTTACAGCACCTTTGTTATAGTGAATGCCAAGATGCTGCAGAGCAAAAGCTGTAAGTATCATTTACATTGAATCAGAGAGCAGCACAGCAAGCAGCAAAGGACACAAAGTGCTGAAGTAACTCAGCGGGTCAGCAGCATCTATGGAGAATATGGATAGGTGACATTTTGGGTCGACCTGAAACGTCACCTATCCACGTTCGCCAGAGATGCCTCTTGACCCACTGAGATACTCCAGCACTTTGTGTCCTTTTTCTGTAAACAGCCGTTCTTTGTTTCTACAGCAAGCAGCAATGTTGCCTCACAGCTCCAACAACCCAGGTTTCATCCTGACCTGTGGTGTTTCCTGTACTGAGTTAGCGCATTCTTCCTCTGGCCGCATAGTTTTCTCCACACACCCCTACGATCAGGATAGGTTCATTGGTTACTGGAAATTACCCCTGGAGCAGGTTGAGGGGTGGGAGAATCAGGTGAAAGTGCCATGTGAGAAAGAAAAGGTTGCAGGGAAATAATTAAGAGGAATAGGTTTGATGGGATTTTCCTGAGAGACAGTATAGACCTGATGGGTTGAATGGTTTCCCATGCCAGAAGAAAATTACAAGGTATTAGAACAGATTGTCCAAAAACATTGTTGAAAGTTATCTTGTAAGTGCGGCATAAGAAGGGAGCAACAAACGATATTGAGAACCCAATGAACTGCAGGGTTGGAATCTTGTGAAGGACATTAAGTGCTGGAGTAACTCCATGGATAAGGCATGGATAGGCAATGTTTTGGAACGGGGCCCATTCTAATTTTTTGCCTACTTGGAAGATGGTCTCTTCCTCTCTCTGCCTACTTTGAAGAGGTTTTTTTCCTCTCTCTGAAGAAGGGACCTGACCTGAAACGTTGCCTATACAATGTCCTCCAAAAACACTGCCTCATCCGCTGAGTTACTCCAGCACTTCTTTTTTGTAAGTCACACTGAGGATGATGACATTGGCTGCATAAAGTTTTATATTCAAAGGCATCTTCGTCAATTGTTTCTATAGTAATAGAATTTTCACTCAAGCATGGAGCTTCAGGGATATTTGCTTGGCCGTTTTATCTTTGGTGTAATATAATAAGTAGCTAAATGTTGTAGAACTGATTTATGCTGGGAGCCAAAGTAAGAACGTTTCTTTGGGAAAATTCATTACTCGCAGTTGATGCAGTTTTAACATAGTGAATTGATACCATTATTCACAGTCTAAAGATGCTCGGTATAAGTTCAAATACTCTTCCAAGTACACAAAATTGAAACTTACACATGAAATTCCCCCTAAGTAGATTTACCCAAACATGCTGTTAATACTCTCATAATACATGGATTGAAATGATTTCATGTTTTGATCCTTTATCTTGGGCATTGGCACTTTAATAACGATTAAGATAAAGAAGGTGCAAGTATTTGAATCCACATATTAAGAGAGTATTAGCAGCATGTTTGGGTAAAGATACTTAAGGGAAATTTCATGTGCAAGTTTCAATTTTGTGTACTTAGAAAAGTATTTGGTTTCTAGCTATTACTAATAAATTCCAGGGAGAAAACCAGGGAGAATGGGTTCATTAATCAAGTACCTTCAGCACACCTTGAGTTATGAACTGAGTTTAAAGTATACATAAAGCAATTTTTGCTTCTGACAAATGTTGTGCTTATTTTTCCGACAAGCAATTTGAAGGGTTTCAAATCACTGTTACCAAGGATGCATTTTGAATTTTTTTTCTCAAAAATCTTTGGAAGACTATTTGAGAGAACATGTTTGATCCTGGTTTATGTTATCAACATTCTTTGCACGTGTACAGTAAGAAAACCCAAAATGACAATTTGATATGCGAGGTGCAGCCAGGCCAAGAGGCCGAGCATCATGACTCATGAGCAGCAAAGACAGCAAGGTTGTTTTATTTGCTGTGGTCAGTTCCATCAACATAAGAATAAAACTCTTCCCGGTTCATTTTATGGAACGATTGTAAAGCAATAAAATGCAGATGATGGAAATCTAAATTAAAACCAGAAAATTTTGGAAACACGCAAAGTCAGCGTAATTGGAGGGAGAACAAAGTGAGCAATCCTGGCCGACAGCCCATCATCAGTTGAACAGCTGTTGTCTGTGGTAGTGGTACCACTTTCTACTCCGCAGATGCTGCCACCCTTTTTGAGGTCATCAGAATTTTCTGTTTCTACCATGGAAAGATGATAATTGTGTTCTTCATAAACACAGGAGATTTTCCACAGGAAATTTTCCACAGGGTACCTTAACCTGTGGCTCTCCCACCACATTAGCCCCTGCTCATAGAGAGAGTCATACAGCGTGGAATCAAAGCCTTCGGCCCAACGGCCCATCTTTTTCGGTCAGTGACAACTACTTTTGCGCACAGGGAGTGACGGTGTCCTGATAGCTTAACTAAGTGGGTCACGCTTCGTTTGAGGGTGAGGTCAGTGCAAGATGTTGAGGTGATGAAAGTGGGATTTTGGTCAAACTGTTTTTAGGGAATTGGAGTGGGATCTGATACCAAGCACGCATTATTCAGTCATGTTCAGCCATATTTATGACACGGGTTATAAAACAGAAAATGCTGAAACATTCAGCAGGTCAGGCAGCAATGTTTCAGGTCGACGGTCATCCTTCAGCTCTCCAGGCGTGGGAATTTTACGAATGATCGCGCACAATACCGCATGATGAATAATGCATGCATTTCTATTCTGCTTTGTCTAGTTTGATAAATCGTATGCATACAATATACGCCACAGTTTTGGAAAGGAAGGCAAGAGAACGGACTATACCCCGTTTAGCTGCATGAAGATTATTCTGTCAAACCCTCCGGGACAAGGGGACTATCATGGTAAGTCAACAGTCTCCCTTTTGCATTGAAAGGACCTAGAAGGAACAGATGGAAAACAGTTTGTTTGGCTGCATTTTCCAACAATCTAGAGGGTATAGTTTGTGTTGATCACTGTTCTGCTCTGTTAGAGTCCCAACTGTCTCCTGAATTAATTAGATGAACAATGAACCATTCATTCAGGCTATACTTTGAATTCCACCTTGCTGAGCACTGTTTGTCATTTTTCCTCATTGATTTGCAATGGACATCATATATCTGTCCTCCAGCACATGCAACTGGATAAATAAAAAAGATTATGAAAGACATGAGGTGTATGTTAAACTTTAAGGTGTATAATAATTTTGGGGGGATTGGCCAGTTATTGCCATCCCATTGCATAGCAAACCTCAGCAAGTGCTCTGACAAATGTTCAAAATGCACACGTCTCTTCGCCATAGTCCTTTGACTGAGAGCAAGCTTTGTCCCCAGTCCCTTGAACCATTTCTTTTTGTGGATGTTGAAGGATTTGAGTATTTTGAACCTGTGCACTAGGAACCAGATTAAAATCAACTTTTCTCAGCAATTTAAATGCCATGGCTATTCTCTCCTAAATTCAACAAAATAAGAACACTGTACTCCTGCATCTACTTGTATTTAGTTAGCACCTTTAGTGTCTTGCAACAGTCTGATGTACTTCGAAGTGTTTTCAAAGGAGAACATGAAAACTAGGCCATATGTTTATGCTCCAAAGTGTGACTAAAGGAAGTTCAGTGCTGGAGGTTTATGGAGAGAATTACAGAGATTAATTTAATAAATAGAAAGAGTAAGGAGAGTAGGTGGGGGAGCTACCTTTAGAAGTTACCTAAAGTTCGAGAATTTAACGTTCATACCGCTAGGTTGAAAGCTACCCAAGCGAAATATGAGGTGAAAATGGGACCAGCTTGGATGGGGCATCTTGGTTGGCATGGACGAGTTGGGTCAAAGAGGCCGTATCAGTGAACTATAACTCTATATCTTTGTACAGATGTACTTTGTAGACTATCCCCATTTAGCAGCATTCTGCTTTCAAATTGTTAGGGGAGTCCAGAACCAGGGATCACAGTTTAAGAATACGGGGTAGGCCATTTAGGACTGAGAAGAGGAAAAACTTCTTCACCCAGAGAGTTGTGAATCTGTGAAATTCTGTGCCACAGAAGGCAATGGAGGCCAATTCACTGGATGTTTTCAAGAGAGAGTTAGATTTAGCTTGTAGGGCTAAAGGAATTAAGGGATATGGGGAAAAAGCAGGAACTGGATACTGATTTTAGATGATCAGCCATGATCATATTGAATGGCGGTGCTGGCTCGAAGAGCCGAATGGCCTACTCCTGCACCTATTTTTCTATGTTTTTATGAATTCTTCCTACCAAAGTGGACCAACATGCATTATCTCTCACAATGCTTCCTCTGCATTGTTTTCCTTGATCACTTTGCCTATTTATATCTGTGCAAACGTTTTTGGGGGAGTCCACACAACTTGCTTTTCCAGCTGTCTTTGCATCATCAGTAAATTTGGCAATAGGTCATTCAGTTTATTCATCCAGGTCATTAATAATGATAGTAAATGGTGTATGCATCAGCTCTAATCTGTATTTGCCTCCAATTGCACTGTGGCAAACTGAATATCCTGATTCTGTTTCTGCTTGTTAGCTAAACTGTATTCAGTTGGATAATCCTCCAGCGTGGCGTCCTGTCAGTGAAGCCACAGTTCTTGGTGCTGGAGCAATTAAATTTGGTGATGTGTAAAAAGCCAGACTCTGAATTGGTCTTGGATTATGTATCTTCTTGTAAATCTAACAAAAATAATTAAGAAAAGTTATATCTGGGCATTGTATTTACTTTTTTAATTTATGCAGCAGTTTTACATAAATGTTGGGAATTATTTGCTGCTTTAGTTTCTTTGTTGGGATTTGGTGCTCAGGTTAAAAGTGAAAGCACTCTAGCTAAATCGAGCTAATCCATGAAATAATAGTAAAAATTTAGAAAAAACAGGTTTTTCAACCCATCTTGTCCCTGCCAAACAAGATGCCCCATCTACGCTAATCCCACCTGCCCGCGTTTGGCCCATCTATTATACTAAAACTCAGAAGAGTATATATGTATGTAACAGGTTTGTAACAGTGATTTCGGCTGATTTCGGCAAAACGGTGAACCGTAGCGCCACAATTTTTGCACCGCCTAATCACACCGCTGGACACTTGCCGAAAATGATTTTTTTATTTAATTCGGTCGTATATTTTTTAAGTTAGAGGTTTAAAAGTCAAAAAAAAAAATCTGTTATTTCGGCTGATTTCGGCAAAAACCGTGAACCGTAGCGCCACGAATTTTGCACCGCCTTAATGACGACGATGAACGCTGCTGGAAAATGATATTTTTATTTGATTCGGTAGTGTATTTTTTAAGTTACAGAGGTTTTAGTTTAAAAAAAAAGATTTCCAGCCGTTTTTTCAATGGACTTCAGCGTGTGACGTCAAAATGACCATGCACCCCCCCCCTCCTGCTGATTTATTGAAGGCTTTCAGCGTGGCGCTGCTGTGCGTCTGTGCTCCTCTCTCAACTTGCTTCTCTCCTCTCTCCAAAAACAGGGAGATCCTCTCCACGCTATCCCCCCCCCCCGGACCTTTCACTGATGCTCTCCCTAACCCCCCCCCCCCCCCGGACCTTTCACTGATGCGCTCACCCGCACCCCCCCACACCCAGGAATTTTCACTAATGCGCTCCCCCCGACCTTTCACTGATGCGCTCCCCCCCCCCCGGACCTGTTGGTGCTGGGGGAAAGAGAAAGAAGGGGAAAGGGGTGTGCTGGGGAAAGGGGGGGGTGGGGGAGAGAGAATGGTGGCGGCGTCTGAGAATGGGGACTGGGGAGGGGGACAACAGGGGTCGTCCGGAGGGGGCTTGGTGGTGGGGGAAAGAGGGGTACTGTGAAAAGGGGAGGTCGTGGGGTAAGGGGGGGTGTGGGGAGAGTAAGACAATAGACAATAGACAATAGGTGCAGGAGTAGGCTATTCAGCCCTTCGAGCCAGCACCGCCATTCAATGCGATCATGGCTGATCACTCTCAATCAGTACCCCGTTCCTGCCTTCTCCCCATACCCCCTCACTCCGCTATCCTTAAGAGCTCTATCCAGCTCTCTCTTGAAAGCATCCAACGAACTGGCCTCCACTGCCTTCTGAGGCAGAGAATTCCACACCTTCACCACCCTCTGACTGAAAAAGTTCTTCCTCATCTCCGTTCTAAATGGCCTACCCCTTATTCTTAAACTGTGGCACCTTGTTCTGGACTCCCCCAACATTGGGAACATGTTATCTGCCTCTAATGTGTCCAATCCCCTAATTATCTTATATGTTTCAATAAGATCCCCCCTCATCCTTCTAAATTCCAGTGTATACAAGCCCAATCGCTCCAGCCTTTCAACATACGACAGTCCCGCCATTCCGGGAATTAACCTAGTGAACCTACGCTGCACGCCCTCCATAGCAAGAATATCCTTCCTCAAATTTGGAGACCAAAACTGCACACAGTACTCCAGGTGCGGTCTCACCAGGGCCCGGTACAACTGTAGAAGGACCTCTTTGCTCCTATACTCAACTCCTCTTGTTACGAAGGCCAACATTCCATTGGCTTTCTTCACTGCCTGCTGTACCTGCATGCTTCCTTTCATTGACTGATGCACTAGGACACCCAGATCTCGTTGAACTCCCCCTCCTCCTAACTTGACACCATTCAGATAATAATCTGCCTTTCTATTCTTACTTCCAAAGTGAATAACCTCACACTTATCTACATTAAACTGCATCTGCCATGTATCCGCCCACTCACACAACCTGTCCAAGTCACCCTGCAGCCTTATTGCATCTTCCTCACAATTCACACTACCCCCCAACTTAGTATCATCTGCAAATTTGCTAATGGTACTTTTAATCCCTTCGTCTAAGTCATTAATGTATATCGTAAATAGCTGGGGTCCCAGCACCGAACCTTGCGGTACCCCACTGGTCACTGCCTGCTATTCCGAAAGGGACCCATTTATCCCCACTCTTTGCTTTCTGTCTGTCAACCAATTTTCTATCCATGTCAGTACCCTACCCCCAATACCATGTGCCCTAATTTTGCCCACTAATCTCCTATGTGGGACCTGGTCGAAGGCTTTCTGAAAGTCGAGGTACACCACATCCACTGACTCTCCCTTGTCAATTTTCCTAGTTACATCCTCAAAAAATTCCAGTAGATTTGTCAAGCATGATTTCCCCTTCGTAAATCCATGCTGACTCGGAATGATCCCGTTACTGCTATCCAAATGCTCAGCAATTTCGTCTTTTATAATTGACTCCAGCATCTTCCCCACCACTGATGTCAGACTAACTGGTCTATAATTACCCGTTTTCTCTCTCCCTCCTTTCTTAAAAAGTGGGATAACATTTGCTATCCTCCAATCCACAGGAACTGATCCTGAATCTATAGAACATTGAAAAATGATCTCCAATGCTTCCACTATTTCTAGAGCCACCTCCTTAAGTACTCTGGGATGCAGACCATCAGGCCCTGGGGATTTATCAGCCTTCAGTCCCATCAGTCTACCCAAAACCATTTCCTGCCTAATGTGGATTTCCTTCAGTTCCTCCATCACCCTAGGTTCTCCGGCCCCTAGAACATTTGGGAGATTGTGTGTATCTTCCTCAGTGAAGACAGATCCAAAGTAACGGTTTAACTCGTCTGCCATTTCTTTGTTCCCCATAATAAATTCCCCTGCTTCTGTCTTCAAGGGACCCACATTTGCCTTGACTATTTTTTTCCTCTTCACGTACCTAAAAAAACTTTTGCTATCCTCCTTTATATTATTGGCTAGTTTACCCTCGTACCTCATCTTTTCTCCCCGTATTGCCTTTTTAGTTAACTTTTGTTGCTCTTTAAAAGAGTCCCAATCCTCTGTCTTCCCACTCTTCTTTGCTATGTTATACTTCCTCTCCTTAATTTTTATGCTGTCCCTGACTTCCCTTGTCAGCCACAGGTGTCTCTTACTCCCCTTAGAGTCTTTCCACCTCTTTGGAATAAATTGATCCTGCAACCTCTGCATTATTCCCAGGAATACCTGCCATTGCTGTTCTACCGTCTTCCCTGCTAGGGCCTCCTTCCAGTCAATTTTGGCCAGCTCCTGCCTCATGCCTCTGTAATCCCCTTTGCTATACTGTAATACCGACACTTCCGATTTTCCCTTCTGCCTTTCCATTTGCAGAGTAAAACTTATCATGTTGTGATCACTGCCTCCTAATGGCTCTTTTACCTCTAGTCCCCTTATCAGATCAGGATCATTACACAACACTAAATCCAGAATTGCCTTCTCCCTGGTAGGCTCCAGTACAAGCTGTTCTAAGAATCCATCTCGAAGGCCCTCTACAAACTCTCTTTCCTGGGGTCCATTTCCAACCTGATTTTCCCAGTCTACCTGCATGTTGAAATCTCCCATAACCACCGTAGCATTACATTTTTGACACGCCAATTTTATCTCCTGATTCAACTTGCACCCTATGTCGAGGCTACTGTTTGGGGGCCTATAGATAACTCCCATTAGGGTCTTTTTACCCTTACAATTTCTCATTTCTATCCATACTGATTCAACATCTCCTGATTCTATGTCACCCCTTGCAAGGGAATGAATATCATTCCTTACCATCAGAGCAACCCCATCCCCTCTGCCCACCTGTCTGTCTTTTCTATACGTTGTGTACCCCTGAATATTCAGTTCCCAGCCCTGGTCCTCTTGTAGCCATGTCTCAGTGATCCCTACAACATTGGGGTTGGGGGAGGAGAGAATGGGGGGGGGGGGTGGGAATGGGCCCAACGGGCCCTCTTTGCTAGTATCCCTCTAAACCTTTCCCATCATGTAGCCATCCGAATGGCTTTTAAATGTTGGTACAGTATATGTCTCAACTACCTCCTCTGGCAGCTTGTTCCATATACCCACCACTCTCTGTGTGAAAAGGTTGCTCCTCAGGTCCCTATTAAATGTATACCCTTTCACTTTAAACCTATGACCACTGGTTCTTGATTCAATAGACAATAGACAATAGATAATAGGTGCAGGAGTAGGCCATTCAGCCCTTCGAGCCAGCACCGCCATTCAATGCGATCATGGCTGATCACTCTCAATCAGTACCCCGTTCCTGCCTTCTCCCCATACCCCCTCACTCCGCTATCCTTAAGAGCTCTATCCAGCTCTCTCTTGAAAGCATCCAACGAACTGGCCTCCACTGCCTTCTTAGGCAGAGAATTCCACACCTTCACCACCCTCTGACTAAAAAAGTTCTTCCTCATCTCCGTTCTAAATGGCCTACCCCTTATTCTTAAACTGTGGCCCCTTGTTCTGGACTCCCCCAACATTGGGAACATGTTTCCTGCCTCTAATGTGTCCAATCCCCTAATTATCTTATATGTTTCAATAAGATCCCCCCTCGTCCTTCTAAATTCCAGTGTATACAAGCCCAATCGCTCCAGCCTTTCAACATATGACAGTCCCGCCATTCCGGGAATTAACCTAGTGAACCTACGCTGCACGCCCTCCATAGCAAGAATATCCTTCCTCAAATTTGGAGACCAAAACTGCACACAGTACTCCAGGTGCGGTCTCACCAGGGCCCGGTACAACTGTAGAAGGACCTCTTTGCTCCTATACTCAACTCCTCTTGTTATGAAGGCCAACATTCCATTGGCTTTCTTCACTGCCTGCTGTACCTGCATGCTTCCTTTCATTGACTGATGCACTAGGACACCCAGATCTCGTTGAACTCCCCCTCCTCCTAACTTGACACCATTCAGATAATAATCTGCCTTTCTATTCTTACTTCCAAAGTGAATAACCTCACACTTATCTACATTAAACTGCATCTGCCATGTATCCGCCCACTCACACAACCTGTCCAAGTCACCCTGCAGCCTTATTGCATCTTCCTCACAATTCACACTACCCCCCAGCTTAGTATCATCTGCAAATTTGCTAATGGTACTTTTAATCCCTGGTACATTAATGTATATGGTAAATAGCTGGGGTCCCAGCACCGAACCTTGCGGTACCCCACTGGACACTGCCTGCCATTCCGAAAGGGACCCATTTATCCCCACTCTTTGCTTTCTGTCTGTCAACCAATTTTCTATCCATGTCAGTACCTACCCCCAATACCATGTGCCCTAATTTTGCCCACTAATCTCCTATGTGGGACCTTGTCGAAGGCTTTCTGAAAGTCGAGGTACACCACATCCACTGACTCTCCCCTGTCAATTTTCCTAGTTACATCCTCAAAAAATTCCAGTAGATTTGTCAAGCATAATTTCCCCTTCATAAATCCATGCTGACTCGGAATGATCCTGTTACCGCTATCCAAATGCTCAGCAATTTCGTCTTTTATAATTGACTCCAGCATCTTCCCCACCACTGATGTCAGACTAACTGGTCTATAATTACCCGTTTTCTCTCCCTCCTTTCTTAAAAAGTGGGATAACATTTGCTAACATTGGGAACATGTTATCTGCCTCTAATGTGTCCAATCCCCTAATTATCTTATATGTTTCAATAAGATCCCCCCTCATCCTTCTAAATTCCAGTGTATACAAGCCCAATCGCTCCAGCCTTTCAACATACGACAGTCCCGCCATTCCGGGAATTAACCTAGTGAACCTACGCTGCACGCCCTCCATAGCAAGAATATCCTTCCTCAAATTTGGAGACCAAAACTGCACACAGTACTCCAGGTGCGGTCTCACCAGGGCCCGGTACAACTGTAGAAGGACCTCTTTGCTCCTATACTCAACTCCTCTTGTTACGAAGGCCAACATTCCATTGGCTTTCTTCACTGCCTGCTGTACCTGCATGCTTCCTTTCATTGACCTACACTAGGTAAAAAACTCTCTGTGTGTTTAGTGGTCATTATTTGAAAAATCTCACCTGTGACATATTGACGGCATCCAGTCACCAGCCAAAGTCTTGGAGTCGAGAAAGTTTGTTTAGTTTAGTTTAGAGATACAACATCACCGAGTCTGCACCTACCAGTGATCACCCATACACTAGTTCTACCCTATGTACAATTTACAGCAGCCAATTAACCTACAAACCTGCACTTCTTTGGAAGGCTGAAGACAAGTTAGTAGAATGCCTTAGCAAGCAAACGTGTCAATGGTGGAGAATCATTCATGACCCCAAATATCCAATACCACTTAATAATCTCGTCAGCACTAATAATGTATTCCCCTTTGTGAAAATGGAAATACAGTAGTCAATTTGCCATCTCAGAGAGTACAATATTATAATGACTGAACAATCTCTTAAAGCGGTGTGGTTTGGGATTTTTTTTTGCTGAAGCGAACTTTTCTGCTGCTCTTTATAGTTGTGCACTGGGATTTCTTCCATCCAGCATAAGATGCGTTAATAAATATTCCTTCTGCATTGCTTTACTTCTTAGGCTGTCCATTTCGGCACAGTGATCCTGACCTACTAAAGGCAAAGTTGCAGTCCTATAAGATTTCACTTGCAGAAATAAATCAGGTAAGTAATCCAACTTCATGGGCAATAGCCTGTAAATTTTGTACACGCCATTGTCTTTTGGCATATTTGTTGAATGTAGCACACAGCATTTGAGATTTTGAAGCCAAACCTTGCAGCTGGGCTGAAGCCCTCCATGATTTTTAGGTCAGTTTGAAAATATCAAACATAATATGATTTTGCTGAACAAGGACATTAAAGATTATGGAACCAAGGCAGTAGTTTGAAATAGGGCACAATCAAGTATGATCAAAATGAGTTGTGATTGAAAATTACTGAAGGGTCTGAATAGCCTATTATTGTTCAGAGGTTGGGAATCCTTCAGTGAGTAACTCACTTCCAAACTCCCCAAAGCCTCCCTGCCGTCTACAAAGCTCAAGTTAGGAGTGTGATGGAATAATCTCCACCTGCTTGGAGAAGGGCAGCTGCAACGCCACCCAAGAAACTCAACACCACACGGGATATAGCAGCCATTTGATGAAAACCCCTTCCACAGCCATGCACTAATGAGAGTAGCAGTAGTTTGTACCATCTGCAAGATGCACTGCAGCAACTCACCAATGCTCCTTAGAAAGTAACTTCCAAACCCACAACTTCGACCAGCTAGAAGGATAAGGGCAGCAGAAACATGGGAACACGACTTGCAAGTTGTCCTCCAAGCTACACACCATCCTGACTTGGAAGCATTTTGCGCTCCTTCACAGTCACTGGGTCAAAGTTCTGCAATTCCCACCCTAACTATGGATATATATCACACCTCAAGGACTGGGGCATTCCAAGATAGATCAACACAATCTTCTCTCAGTTAGGGATGGACAATTAAATACTGGCTCAGCCTGCAAAGCCCACATCCCTTGAATTCATAATAATTTAAAAAATCCTGTTCCTGCCTCTATTATTGGGAAAAATTCAATTAAAACAATAAATTCAATCATGTAGTGCAAGGGGCTGATTTGATTCTGCCGCAACTGTCCTATTGCAGCAAATTATGCCATTAATTATCTCAAGAGTGTTTTATTGTCAAATGTCCCGAAAGGAACATGAAACATGAAAAGTACAATGAAATTCTTACTTCAGCAACACAACAGATGTGTAAACATAGCATTCGGTAAAACCCGTAACAACAAAATGTATGTGTGTGTGTACACAAATAAATGAATATTCATAGTGCTGTCAAAAATGATGCCCCCAAGTCTATATAGTTTGGAGCCTTAAGAAGAGGCACAGCTGATCGTTTTTAACACAGATACTGCGAATCTTGTAAGAGGAAGCTTACTCCAGCATTTTGTGAATAAGCTTAAAACGATGGTGACTGGACAGATGTTTCTTACACTTCCTGTTGCTTGGTGACCCTAAAAAGCAATACCTGGTTCAATCCTTCAAAAATAATTAGCAGCAAACTAACAAATCCCCAGGTGTGTGTGGGGGAATAGAGGGAATAAATGCATTTCATCATAAATTCCTCCGGGATTTTCTTTCTCCCTCAGGAAACAAAAAATGAGTTGTGGGAGCCTTATCTTAGATGAAAAGGCAAGGGGTTTTTCATCACCATCATTTTATTGCAACTGCCTCCACAGTTAGACTGCATTTTCATTGCTGATTATCATCTGTGCAATTTATCAACGTATTCATTCTTTGGTCAAATCATCATGCAATGCTAATTACAATTGATTGCGTTGTAATATAAGCCTGCATATTCCAAGTCGCAGCATGTTGTTTTAGTTTTTTTATAATTAGAATTTATTTTTAAATCACAAACTGTGTGTACAAAAGGTATGTAGGTTAATTGGCTTGGTGTATGTGTAAAGTGCCCGTCGTGTTGGTAGGATAGTGTTAATGTGCGGGGATCGCTGGTCAGCGCTGACTCGGTGGGCCGAAGGGTCTGTTTCCACTCTGTCGCTAAACTAAACTAAGCTGCTTGTGCTCATATAGGGCATGGATCAACTAGCATGGATCAGTTGAACAAATAGCCTGGTTTTGTAAACAAGAACACACGCAAATAGGAGTAGGAGTTGACCATACCTCCCCTCAAACTTGCTCCGCCATTGAATAGGGTGGTACCATGGCACAAAGGTTGGAGTTGCTGCCTTACAGCGCCAGAGATCCTGGTTCGATCCTGACCGCAGGTGCTGGCTTTGTACATTCTCCCTGTGACTGTGGGTACTCTGGTTTCCTTCCACATTCCAAAGACGTGCAGGTTTGTAGGTTAATTGGCTTCTTTAAGTTGTCCCTAATGTGTAGGATAGAACAAGTGTACGGGGTGATCGCTGGTTGGCACGGACTCAGTGGGCCGAAAGGCCTTTTTCCAGGCTGTATCTCTAAACTATACTAACCCCCTCTGTCGCATATCCCCCATTTTCCTGGTATTTCAGAAATGTATTTACCTCCACTTAAAGCACTTCTGATGATCTATCCTTCACAATCATTTGCAAAACGTAATTTATATGTTTTAAATGACTGCCCCCTTGTCTTGAAACGACGTCCCTTTGTTGAGACTCTCACTAGTGAAAACATGTTGACGTCTACCTTGTTAGACCCTCTTAGGATCTTGTATGTATAGGTAAGATCACCCCTTGTTCTTCTAAATGCCAAAGTAGACGGATCTCTGTTTAGCTCTTTTGATAAAAGAGTCCTCCTAAAACAGGATAAAAGTTAACCTGTTGAAATCTACTTTGGACAGCCTCCTTTGCTTTGGTAAGAGGACCAAAACTGTGGACAATGTTTCAGGTGTGGTTTCACAACACCCTATACAATTCTGACTATACATTCCTATTTCTAAAACTTCAAGTTCTTTGTAATGATGGCCAATATGCCACTTGCTCCACTGCTGTAATCTATGCACAAGCGCACGATGCTTCCTCTGCACTTCACCCATTTGCAATCACTTTCCATTTTGATAGTTTGCCTTTTAATTCCTCTCACTGAAGTACATGACTTTCCCCACATTAAACTCCATTCATCAAGTTTGTGTCCATACTCTCATTCTACCTATGTCGCTTTGCATGGTCACAACATCACAGCAAGAGGTTCCTCCTATTTTCGTGTATTCTTGGATATATTACACTCTACTCCACCTTCAGGTCGTTCACGTAAATCACAAATAATAGAGGGCCAAGAACACATCCCTATGCTTTAAATTCCTCTTTTATTGTTCTTGTGTTGATAGTGTTGAATGGTCATACTCCATCTTCCTCCTATCATCTGTGTGAGTATGTCACCTATCCCAAAGATTATCCCTCAGCTCGGGACAGAAAGAACTCATCTCAGCCGCAAGGTCTTTCCGGTATTGCTCTAACCCAGGAGACCAGGGTCCTTGAATTCAGCAAAATAAATCCGCTTTTTATTCCTCTCAATTTCTCCTTCATATGAATGGAGTGCCTAACGATTAGGCTTTCTACTCCACCATCCAGCTGAGCAACATTAAGGAGCAGGAAACTCAGGAGCCCAGCTTTCTGGTTCAGAGTCAATGTTTTGATTGTTAAGCTGCTTAGCCATCATCACATGTTTTACTTCAACCTGCTACCAATTATTGGCGTTTCTTTGACTCAGTTGAAGTGAGCATATAAGTCTAAAGCGTCTGGCTTTAATCCCCATTTCAGGCCTTCATTGCATTTATAGTGTGTGCATATACAGATTTGTAATTACTAAATTAACTAAAACATTGTCTCAGATCTCACTGGAGAGGGTCATCTCACTCTGTGCCCCATTAATTAGACCCTTTCTCAAGCCTTCAACCTGAAACTTTTGTGCAGAGGAATATAAGAACATGTCCTTGATCCTGCTCTGCGATTTGATGAGATCCAGCTTGTAACAAAGTACTTAAGTACACGCTAAGATACAACGCATCATTTTATTGAAGCACTTACAGCATAGGACCTGCAGTACATTACAGCTCCGAGCTGCTACATCTACTGCCTGACTTAGGCGAGTTCTTAATATTATAAAGCACGTACTAGGCGGGACTACTACTAACAAGCACTACGATTGGCTAGCATGCAATAGCCCATCTACACAGCTGATCTTACCTGTCTTTATAAAGCCAGGTTTGTCTTATAGCATTCGTTCACAAAAAAATCTATCAGTTGCATATTTTAAATGGTTTGCTGTTTGAAGAAGAAATCAGCTCCCAACTCTCACCAGCTACTTCTCTTGGTTTTTAAATCGATTTCTTTGTATTATGTCAATTACTTGGTGGTTTCCATATTGAATCTTATCCTTTTGGAGTTGTGTAATAGCCTTCACTTTCTGCATTGAAAGTTAACATACAGCCGCCGCAGCATCAAGAGGCACCAGTGGGTAATTGAGGCTGAACTGTTGTTTCATCGGGTAACTGCAACATGCCCAATGTTCATGAATGACATTTACATTAAAACAGCAATTGTTAAATTTGGCTGTAAAAGCTAGGCCAATACTTAAGATGTATAAATGCCTAGGAATGGGTGATGTTTTGGGTCGAGACCCATCTTCAGACTGAAAGTCACGGGAAAAGAAAACAAGAGATATAGACGAGGAGGCCTAGGACAGAAAAGTCAGTGTGTGAATGGGAAGGTGAATTAAAGTGTTTTGCAATCGGTAGGTCAGGTAGGTCCAGGCGGACTGAGCGAAGGTGTTCAGTGAAACGATCGCCCAGTCTACGTTTGGTCTTTCAGCGAAACGATTGCCCAGTCTACGTTTGGTCTGTCCTAGGCCTCCTCCATTGTCAGAGTGAGGCTAAATGCAAATTGGAGGAACAGCATCTCATATTTCGCTTGGGCAGCTTACAGCCCAGTGATATGACTATTGATTTCTCTCACCAAGTAATCTCTGCATTCCCTCTCTCTCTATCCCTCCCCCACACACCTTTACACCAGCTTTTCATTCTCACCTAGCAAACAGTTAACAATGCACTGTTTCTTTTATCATTGTTACTTTTTGGCATAACTTTCATTCGCCTGTTCTCTATCTCTACATCATCATCTATATATCTCTTGTTTCCCTTCACTGTGACTTTCAGTCTGAAGAAGGGTCTCGACCCAAAATGTCACCCATTCCTTCTCTCCAAAGATGCTACCTGTCCCGCTGAGTTACTCCCAACATTTTGGGTCAATCTTCATTTTAAACCAACATCTGCAGTTCATTCCTACACGTGTATAAATGTCTGATAAATTCCCAGATTCAAGAAAATACGTTTATTTTGATGCTTTAAATTGATCGTCTCAACCTGACCAGACAAGAAGACCCAACCACCACCCCGCTGATTTGCATAACATGCAAGCCTCTTATTTCAGATATTAAATTCTTGAAAATTAAACAAAAGAAAGATTAGATTTGTTGTTACTCATTGTAGTTGCCGTTGCATATTAAATTGTCATGTGTACAACAGATTATGAAATATGTACTGCATGAAGTAAGATCAGAAAGTTTATCTAAGACTTGTAAATACAAAATGGAAGTGCTGGCGGTTCCTTCCCTGGCAATTCACATTGAAGGTGGCAGTTATTATTGGGTTACACTTTTGACAGAATAATTATCATTTAAGTCAGGTGTATTCTGCCAGCAGTATCAAATTTGATTCCCAGTGGTTGGGCTTATGACAATGTTACAGAATAAACGGAGCTGTTCAGACAGTTTCCAACTAATCAAGAGATGGCAAATCTCTCAAAAGTCCAGTGGGGTTTTGTATTGTAACAGTATCCCATCCAAATTTCAAATTCATTTTACTTTGTGCCAATTTCATTTGCTCGACCATTGAAATTGCAGAGACTCATTCCTACAGATAATGTTGTTGGGGACTTTTAAGTATTACATTTTAAGTTCTGATATTGCCTCACAAGCTGCCGACTTGTGATACAAGTAAATGGCCAGCACTTGGGTCCCTCTCAGTTTACTCAGAAAAGGAGCAATGAATTGACCAATTAAAACATTTGTATTTATACACCACCTTTCATGCTCTCAGAAACACTTTTTTGAAGTGTATTCATTGTAAGATTAAAAAACGGACAACTCATTTGTATCACAGCACCTCATATTTCGCTTGGGCAGTTTACAATCCTGCGGTATGAATATTGATTTCTCTAACTTCAATCAACTCTTGCATGCCCTGTCTCTCCATCCCTCCCCCACCCTAGTTGTCGTACTAGTTTCACTGTCTTACATCTAAGTTTCACTGTTTGTATCACTTGTTATCACCTTCTCCACAGCCAACAATGGACTATTGCGGGCTCCATCTTTCCTTGATCAGCTTTGCGGGCTTTGATTTGTCCTTTTGCACTCCTTTCATTCATGTGTTCTATGTTCCTTTTCACATCTCCATTTCCCTCTCCCCTGACTCTCAGCCTGAAGAAGGGTCTCAACCCAAAACGTCACCTATTCCTTTTCTCCAGAGATGCTGCCTGGCCCGCTGAGTTACTCCAACTTTTTGTGTCTATCTTCGGTGTAAACCACCATCTGCAGTTACTTCCCACAAACACAGCATGATAGTTTCTGTATAATCTGCTTTAGTAATATTCCTTAGCAAAGATTTTAATATATATCTATATTGAGGTTAGACTCCACAGAAAATTATTTGCTGTGCCTCCTTGTAGTGGCTATCTGATCTGTAATGTTCATCTACCATGGTTGTTATGGGCCTGGCTTAATGTTTCATCCACAATGTAACACTCCCAGTCATGTTCCAGGAGCATCAGCCCAAACTGCACTGAAGACTGGGATGAGACCTGACTCCATGACATAGATGAGAAGTGATTGCCCACTCTTTCCCTATTCCTTCTCATGGATGTACAATTAGGAATCTTGTATGACGTTTCAGATTCATTGCATTGATTGAAAGAGACAGCATGAAAATAGGCCTTTTGACCCACCGAGTCCACGCTGACGATCGATCACCTGTTCGCACGAGTTCTCTGTTATCTTACTTTAGCATTCACTTCCTACACACTAGGGGGAGTTGACAAAGGCAAATTAATCTCCAAACCCTCGCGTCTTTGTGCCGCGGGAGGAAATTGGAGCACCCGGAGGAAACCCACAAGGTCAGAGGGCGAACTTAACGCAACACTCAGGGTCAGGATCGAACCCGAGTCTTTGGCCCAGTGAGGCAGCAGCTCTACGGTGCCACCAACATGTTCTACCTTCCATGAGCTGGTACTTTATTGGGTATTTCGCTATACACCTTTGACAGTACTAGCTTTACAGTAGCCAAAAGGATTCACTGAAAACAAATCACACATCTATGTGAGAGTCAACCAAAAGAGGGACTTAGAAGAGACTGCAGAAGCTGGAATCTTGAGGAATTAAAAGTGGCGGACGAACTCAGCGGGTCAGGCAGTGTCTGTGGAGGGAATGAACAGATGACATTTCAGGTCAGGACCCATCTTCAGCCTGATGGAATACAGGGGAGAAAGTTGTAAAAGAGTTCTAGGGGTGGGGCAAAGCCTGGCAAGTGATCGGTGGATACAGGTGAGAGGATGTGGGTGGGGAGGGGGGTGGAGTATGCAGATGTGTGGAGATGGTGACAAAGGTTAGAGGTGATATGGAGACAAAAATACGTCAGATGAGCAGAAAAGAGAAGGAGGAGTAAAAGGCAGAGGGGGGGATACATCCATCAAGGCCTGCTGGAGCTCCCAGTTGCTAGCCATTTTCACTCCCTTTTCCATTCCCATTCCGCCATTTCTAACCTTGGGCTCTTCCACTGCAAGAGTGAGGATACAAGCAAACTTGAAGGCTAGCACCTCATATCCATTTACAATCCCATGTATGAACATTGAATTTTCCAATTTTAAATACCTCCCTCCCCCCCTAACCCCCTCGCCACCCCTACACACACAACACCTACACCCCCTAGTGTGCACTTCTTACAGCCCCACTTCCCTTTATATTCCCCTGTCCCTTTCCATCTATATCCCTCCCTCTAACTTTACATTTTAATTCTCTTCTTATCTGATACCCTCTTGTCTCCTTTTCGCCTCTTTTTTCTTTGTCACCTTATTTCTTTGTCATTGTCTCCACCCATCTGTCAATCACCCCCTCTGCCTCCATCTCACCAAGAACTACCTATCACTTGCCAGACTTTGTTCTTTCCCAAACTTTCTTTTCCAGCTTTCTCCCCCTACTCCATAAGTCTGAGTAATGGTCGCAACCTGAAATGTCGTCAGTCCATTCCCTCCACAGATGCTGCTTGATTTGCCGAGTTCCTCCAGCACTTTGCAAATGTGGGAGTTATTCTCGTGAATATTCTCTGTTCGCTTTTTGTTTGCTGTGACCTATTGTGTCGGCTTAGCATGTTAGATGAACAGAAACTCCCTTGTTTCTCCACCTGTAAGATTTTCTTCATTTTCCTTGCCCTTACAACACAGCCCTGCAGCATATAATGAATGGTGTTTGAAATGACTGTTGACATTTATGCCTCCCTGCGTTTGTAGTCCACAGGCCCTGACAGGAATGCAATGCTCATGTCTTAATTTAGTGGCACGACTACAGACTAAAGAGTCCTCAGGGCATTAGCATTACACACAACAAGGGAGAGATGTGAAATTTGTTTTATTTTATCTTCACTTTATTAAACATAAAACAATATCTGTTTTTATTCCCCTCATGGGCACATGACATTCTGTCTTATGATGGGTTCTATTTGGTTCCTCTGGAGCCTATGAAGGAAACAGACAGTTCAAATCCTTAAAAAATTACACAGGTTCAAGCATCTTTATTGGCTCATACCCAGATTAAAATATTTTCAGTTAATTTATGGCAGCCGCAATAACAATAGTGTCAGAGGATGACAATTGAATTGTTAACTCAGCTTTTTCACAGATGCAGTTCAGTCAATTTTTAACAATGCAATTTGCTTTGATCTCCTGCTAAGTGATATTGACAGAGATACTTGTCAATATCTATACATTGGCAATCAGTGGTAGCTACCAGGTGTTATAAATCCAAACAGCCCTTGTATTTGATATTGCAAACATTGCCAACAAGCAACATCAACAAGTCTTCAAACTTTTCCAGGAGAATGATTATATTCTTTTTTTTTTTTTATTTTTTATTTTTTTATTAAAAGTACGGTAAATTACAATAATACAACAGATATATCTTAATACATTTTTTAAACCGCTTCCTTTTTTTGAGCTTTAAGAAAAAGATAGAAGTAAAGAAGTAAAGAAAGAAAGTGCGCAAGAGTCGTGAAGTGCAAGAGAGTGTTGGGAAAAGAAAGCCCCTTGGAAAAGAAGTTAGAGAAGAAAGTAAAGTAAGAAAGTAGACCCTAGAAAAGAAAGAAAAAAAAAAAAGAAAAAAAAAAAGTAGAAACAATCGCTCTATTATAACATTAAACTCCGCAGGAAGGGGACTACCAACCAAGTCTGTTTTGTTGTTTTACCTCCCGTTACCAGGTCCTGATACCATTTATTTATTTATTTCTTTGTAAAATTACTATTGCACCTCATACTTGTAATAGGTCCAGAAACGTAGACCACGTCTTTTGGAATTGGTCTGCTTTACCTGCTAAGAGGAATCTCATCTCTTCCAAATGTAGTGTTTCAAACATATTTGATATCCACATTTTTATTGTTGGTGTGGGCGCATTTTTCCAGAATTTCAGTATGAGCTTTTTTCCCATTATTAGCCCGTAATTAAATAAATTCTTCTGAAACACGTTTAATTCAGGGTTACCTTCCGATATTCCAAAAATGATCCATTCTGGTTTTGGTACCAGTTTTATTTTGATTAATTTTGAAAAAATATCAAATATTTCATACCAGAATTTTTGGATTTTTGTACAAAAAACAAAAGAATGCGCTATAGTAGCTTCTTGACACAGACATTTATCACAAATTGGTGAAACATTCGGGAAGATTTTATTTAATTTAGTTTTTGAATAATATAATCTATGTAATGTTTTGAATTGGATGAGCGTATGTCGTACGTTGATCGAACATTTATGCACCTGTAGTAAATGATTATCCCAACTCTCTTTTGAAATTTTTATAGCTAATTCTTGTTCCCAGTCTCTTCTAATTCCATCTGTTGTGGGTATTGCTATGTTTAAAATGATATTATATAAATACGATATTAGATTAGCTGATTCCGCCTTTGTCTTCATTGCTTCATCCAGTAAGTCGGAAGGCATATTATAATAATCTTTTGTATATTTTTTCAGATAATCACGAATTTGAAGATATTTAAAATATTGGTTATTTTTCAAATTATATTTCAGTTGTATTTGTTGAAATGATAGTAATTTTCCCAATTCATACAAATCTTCGAGCGATTTGATTCCCATTCTTTCCCATTGTATAAATGATTTGTCTATAATTGATGGTTTAAACGATGGATTATTGACTATTGGTATTAAAAGAGATAAGTTTCTTAATTTTAGATTCTGTTTTATTTGTTTCCATGTTCTAATTGTGCTATGTATAATTGGATTTTTATTATAATTTTTATTATTCAGATTTATTGGTGAGAGGATAGTCGCTCCTATATTACTCGGGGAGCAGTCCCCTTTTTCCATTAAGATCCAGGCCGCCTGATGGGCAGAATTGTCCAGCAGGTGAATCATATTTTTAATATTTACTGCCCAATTATAATACATAAAGTTAGGGAGCGCTAGACCCCCCAACTCTTTTCGTTTATTAAGGTGTGCTATTTGTATTCTATGGGATTTATAATCCCATATAAAATTTGTAATGTCTGAGTCCAATTTTTTGAAAAACCTTTTAGGAAGATATATAGGTATTGATTGAAATAGGTATAGGATTTGTGGTAAGAAAATCATTTTTATAGCATTTATTCTGCCTATTAAGGACATCGGAAGTGTTTTCCAGAATTTAATCAAATTATTTAATTTCTTAAGTAAGGGATTATAATTGGCTTTAAACATATCCTGGTAATTTCTAGTAATTTCAATTCCCAAATATTTGAATTTTTCTGTAGCTATTTTAAAAGGGAATTTCCGGAGATGTGTTGAGTCTTTTGGATTTATCGACATAATTTCACTTTTGTTCCAATTTATTCTATATCCTGAAAAGGATCCAAAGTCCTCAATTAAATTTAATATGTTTGGTATACTAATTTGTGGTTTTGTGATGTACAGTAGTACATCATCGGCATATAGGGATATTTTGTTATTCGAATATTTTGGGTTATAACCATAAATATCCGGGTGTGTTCTTATTTTTTCAGCAAGGGGTTCAATTACCAAAGCGAATAACAACGGTGATAATGAACATCCTTGTCTATTGCCCCTTGATAGTTCAAATTTCGAGGATAATATATTGTTAGTTAATATTCTAGCCGTAGGTTTATTATATAATAATTTTATCCATGCGATAAAGTTCTCTCCCAATTGAAATTTTTGCAATACTTTAATCATATAATCCCATTCTACTTGATCAAACGCTTTTTCTGCATCCAGTGAGATGATAGATAACTCTTGGTCATGAGGTTTATGTGAGTGCATTATGTTAAGCAAACGTCTCAAATTATTGAATGAGTGTCTCTTAGATATAAATCCTGTTTGATCCTCATTTATTAGTCTACTAACGTACCTGCTTAGTCTAATGGCTAGTGTTTTCGCTATTATTTTTTGATCCGTATTTAACAAAGCAATAGCTCTATATGATCCTGGTTCTTCTATATTTTTATCTTTTTTAAGTATTAATATAATCGTTGATTCTGCTAGTGTTTCAGGTAAGCTTTGCTCTTTAAAAGCATATGTATACATTTTCTGTAATCGTGGAATAACTATGTCGTAAAATGCTTTATAAAATTCATTGCTGAATCCGTCTGGTCCTGGTGTTTTTCCATTCTTTAGTGTTTTTATTGTGTCTTCTATCTCCTTCGAAGTAATTTGTGCTCCCAGTTCCTCTTGTTCCCTCAGTGCTAATTGTGGTAGGTTACAATTATCTAGGAATTCTGAAATTTTATTATTATTGTCTATTAACGTTTTAGATGTGTATAGATTCTGGTAAAATTGAGCAAATCTTTTATTAATATCCTTGGGTAATGTTAATAATTCCCCTCTATCTGATTTAATCTTTAGTATTGCATTTTCTTTTTCCCGTTTTTTCAATTGGCGTGCTAGAAGTTTGTGGGGTTTGTCCCCAAATTCGAAGTGTTCTTGTTTTGTAATTTGAAATAGTGTTATAACTTTCTCTGACAATAATTTATTTAGCTTGAATTTCAATAATAGGATTTTATTATGTTTATCCATAGTTGGATCTTTAGCATTATCTGTATCTAATTGTTTTATTTGTTCTTCTAAATGTCTTTGATCATTCTTATTCTTTTTATTTTGATAAGCTTGAAATGAAATAATGACTCCTCTAATAAATGCTTTGAAGGATTCCCATAATAACGTGGGGGATATATCTGGTGTATCATTTATCTCAAAAAATAGGTCCATCTGTTTTTTTAGATATATACTCCCTTGTGGGTCTTTTAAAATTTGCGAGTTAAACCTCCAAAATGATTTATTCATAGACATTCCTTCTAGTTTTAAAACAAAAGTTAACGGAGAGTGGTCTGAGATCGCATTTATGTGGTATTTAGGGTTCATAGAATGCGGAATTAATTTTGTATCCACAAGAAAATAGTCTATCCGTGAGTATGTTTTATGCACCGTTGAATAAAACGAATAATCCCTTCCCGTCGGATTTGCAATCCTCCACACATCTGCTATATTTGTGTTTTCCATATATGTGTGTAAGAGTTCACTGGTTTTAGATTTCAGATTACCTTTTTTTTTTTGCATCGATTTATCTAGATAAGGGTCTAAAACACAGTTAAAATCTCCTCCAATTATAACATTTTGATAATTAAATTCTGCAATTATATTCAGAATTTTATTAAAGAACTGAGGGTTATCAAAATTAGGCGCATATATGTTTACCAGCGTAATTGGCGTATTATTGATCTCTCCTGCTACTATAAGGTATCTCCCTTCCTTATCTGATATAGTATTCTTTGATTTAAATGGAATTCCTTTACGAATAATGATTGCAGTGCCTCTAGATTTGGAAGTAAATGAAGAGTGAAATGTTTGGCCTATCCAATTCGCCCTCAGTCTCGTCTGATCTTGATATCTAAGATGCGTTTCCTGTAAAAACGAAATGTCCGTGTTGTATGATTTCAACTGAGCTAGTATCTTGCCCCTTTTAATAGGTTCATTAATACCCCTTATATTCCAACTACATAGTCTGATTCCTCCCATTTTCTTTTGATTGTCGTCATACATTTTTACCAATTTTAATGACCTTATTTATTATGGTGCATCCATATCTCAGGACATTTATAGTTTTGGGGGCATTTATATTATAGACTTCCTTGGTAGTTCCCCTCCGCGATTGTCCTTGAAAGAAAAACACATAGATGTGACATAGTGTGATAAAAAAAAAAAGTATATCAAATAAATTTACGGTGTCTAAGTTTAGGACACCGTAGTGAGTGGACCACTCGTCTGTGGTGTACGACATCAATATCGCTTCCGGCGTAGATGTTGTGAGGTTAGCCCCTCTGCCTTTATTACCTAAAACCTAGGGGGTCGGTACCGTTTCCAAATCAGTTCTATTTCACCCAATTGCAGTATATATATATGTTTCATTCCGACTTATCAAATCTAATCATGTATTCAGTTACATATATTCCTCACTCTTTATCTCTTAACTATTTATAATTGATTTTAGTATTGTTAAAAGTGAGCTGTACGCTGAAAGGGTTAACCGGATTCAGGCTCCTGGAATTGTGCCAGGTGCCTGAGTCTCCTCCCCTCTCGAGCTGCGGAACTTTTGTGATTACTGTTGATTACTGTTGTCTGCGTTATGAGGCAGGCAACACATTTTTATCAGTTCCAATTGCTATTTCTATATTAATATTGTTAATTATTAATTGTTATTAATTCTCTATATTTTGTAAAACTATATAAACCCTATAATGTTTTTCGCTCTCAGCTCAGCTCAGCAAAACGTCCTTCCCATGTTATCAGTCTTTCCTCGTTTGAGCACAGAGAGTCCTTGAATTAGATTCCACAATGTTCAAGGGGAGATAATAATGTCTAGACACGTCTCATGGAAAGTCTGTTGCGTGTATTAATTTTTAAAGAATGGAGTTGTTCGCTTATTTCACTTTTCTTGTGATATTCTTGTTGAGGAAATAAGCAAGTTAATTTGTTCTTGACGTCTTGGTGATCTATCTTCAATTGTCGCTGCCTTGGCCACGATTTCTTGAGCGTATTTAAGAGATTCTACCGAATTAGTGAATGTTTTTGACATTCCCAAGAAAGTGATACGCATTCTGGCCGGATAATACACTCCAACTCTGACACCCTTGACACCGTAAAGAACTTCTCTGGTCTGTGCGAACTTTCTTCTCTTTTGCACAATCTCGTAAGGGTAGTCCCGTAGGAGTTTAATAGAATCATTTCTGTACATCATCTTCTCTCCGTATTTAATTTTTTTCATCAGCGCTTCCACTATTAGGATATCCCGAAATTTGACTATGATCTGTCGTGGGTATGCATGTTCTCCTTGAGATCTTGGTTTAAATCTGGGTAGTCGATGTGCTACTTCAATTACAGGTGCCTCAGGTAGATTGAGTACATGTTTAATTAGGTTGGCAGTGAACTCACAAGCATTGTCTCCCTCAGCCCCCTCTTTCACCCCACGTATTCGTATATTTTGACGTCTTGCGCGGGCTTCTAGGTCAACACATTTATCAGAGACTTTTGTAAATTGGCTCTTGAGGCTGTCTATTTCTAACTTCATTGCCTGCATGTCTCCTGTCATCTCTTCCACAACAGCTTCCATATCTTTCACTGCAGTTCCATTTGCGGAGACAGTTTCATGCACGGCCTCAAACATCTTTATGGTCTCTTCTGCCACCTTATTAATTTTCCCCGTTAATTCTTCTTGCACATCATCAACTTTTTTTTTGCAGAGCACCAATGCCCGCAAGTATTTTTTCATTACCAGCAATCAAATTTAAGTTTCCAGCTTTCAAATCATTTTTCAATTCATTTTTCAATTCTCTTACCGAGTTCTTTAACTCCTCCATTTCGGTTTTCTCTTTTGTGGTCATCTCAGTCTTAGATCGTGTAGCCATTCCAGAGTCCACTCCAGAGGTCTGTTTTGCAGTTTCTTGATGTTCCTGAGTCTTCAGCAGTTGTTTTATAACTTTCCTATGTGGGCTCTGACCTGGAGACGTACTTTTCATTTAAAATGACTTTCCCTCCGTTAAATTCACGTCGCTTACTCAGCACCGCGACATGAGACTCCGGTAAGTTTTAAAAACGATACCGACCTCCAGACCCGATTTTAACGCGAAAAGTCGCGATTTTTTCAGAGGAGCTAAAAATTGCGACTGCTAACACAACATGTCGCCACCGGAAGTCGAGAATGATTATATTCTAATTTCTCCCATTTGGAATGCATTTCATTGGTGAATAGTAAATGAACATTCTGTTAAGCTCTTATAATAAAGGCACAACTTTTTAGTTCTCAGCAGTTATTGCAGCAAACTGATAAAGGATATCACTTTATATCAAGCAAATAGAGTAGGTTTATCTAGAATTAGGAGAGTGAATAACACAAAATGTGATGATTTTAGTAATAGTTGCTCAGATGGGGACCATTCATTCCTTGTTCTGTTCAGCTTCTGAGAGTGAATTTATTAGAATCATTGGAATAGTGGTAATCCCACACTGTTCTACTCTATCTGCCATCTCCATTAGATTAAATCTGTTGGTTGTGGTTGAGTTTCAGCTAAAAGGTAGAATGTGTTAGAAATATCTTGTTGCATGTTAAAAAAAAATCCTGCTCTTTTTGATCGCTATATTTGCGAAGACATTATGCAGTTTTTAAATGCTTATTATTGCAATGGATTACTCCAGAAACTGAATGGCCCAAGTTTTTGTCAACGTGTCTCTTTGTTTCTCTCTACAGATTCTCGATTTAGTCAAGGGGATGCATTACCAGCTGGCCTGTCAGAAATACTTTGAGCTAACCCACAATGTAAGGACATGTTTAATTTCCATTGCTGAGTAATGAGAGTGTCTTTGTCAGCCTTGAGAAGTGACTGCAACTGGTGCATGAAAGTTACTGTCCCAGAAGACTACTCACATCTATCATTAGCTGCCATCATTTGTTGATTTTTTATGGTTCTATTACTGAGCACTGTACCTTGCATTTATATTTCACAGCAACCTTTTACAGTTTGCAATAGCATACATTTCTTAAGGATTGGGGGGGGGGGGGGGGGGGGGGTGGGGGGAATGAATATGTAAAATCTGATTCATTAACTAGGCCAATGCTTCCTTACAAGGTGTTAAAACCAGTTATCTACACTATACTGTCAGCTGAGATCACATTTTAACTTAATAGATAATTAATTCACACAAGCCTTTTTGCTGGACCATTTATCAAAATGACAAGTGTTTCTTCAAAGCATTTTATGGCGTATTACCTCCTATTTCATCTTGATCAGAATGTTAAAAACACCAGTGTAACTATCCAAAATATTGTTTGGGGAAAAGTTACAACAAAGAATTGTACATGAATCAAAACTTGTGGACAGTCAAGATGCTCATTTTGTATTTGAAATGATGCTTTGCCACGCAAGGATTGCAAGAATCATTCACTACTGGACCATTTGTCAAATTTATTATTGTAATTTTTCTTCTTCAGTCATGCAGAAAAGCACTTTACTGTGAGGCAAAGCAGAGTATTAAGATGCATCCAAAGAAATAAAATCACAATATGCATTCAAATTGCAGCACCATTGGAGTAAAACATCATGAGGCAATTTGAGTGGAATCAAACAAAATTTGACCACAAGCCACAAACTGACTGAGAACAGGTGATCAACCCAGAGGTTAGCAGTTGGTTGTGGGATATGCTGCAAAGAATAAGTAACATACCTCAAACTATCAGATTATTTTCTTTCCCAAACCTGTTGCATGCAAGTACCATTTATTTCTCGACTTGGTTCGGGTTATTTGGCCAATGCTGTTTATAAGGTGCATTGATGGGTGAAACAAATCACATTTGTGTAAGAATGTCAGACCAAAGTGAGTGGGAGAGCTTACACTGCTGGTTGAGAGGAAGACACAGAGTGCTGAAATAGCTCAGCGGGTCAGGCAGCATCAAAGGTGGTGGATGTATGGAACAAGCTGCCAGAGGAGGTAGTTGAGGTGGGGACTATCCCAACATTTAACAGACAGGTGCATTGATAGGACAGGTTTGGAGGGATATGAACCAAACGCGGGCAGGTAGGACTAGTACAGCTGGGACATGTTGGGCAAGTGGGCTGAAGGGCCTGCATCCACACTGTATCTCTATGACTCTAACTCATGAGAATATGGATAGGTGATGTTTTGGGTCGGGACCCTTCTTCAGTCTGGTAGTTGTGTGGTTCTGTTCTGTGTTACCACTCGTTGCAAGAATTTCTTCACTTTGCTTAAACAAAATCAATGAAAATATCATAAAACAAGTTCACTACTGTTGAAGATTTCATCAAGCTTTTTCTACATCGATTCCCTTGTGTCGGAGTGGGACATTGGACAAACCTTCCCCTGGGGTTGAGGCCTAATATTATTCAGCTCCTCTGGAGAAATGTTTGGAGCAGGAAAAATATATCATGGGAGTTGTACTTCAAAAACATTAAGAAAATATTGCCCTCGCAAGCCTGCTCCCCATAGCCCTCGATTCCCAGCTCTTTCAAAAGTTTATTTTCCCTTTTCAGTACCCATAATGATCTAGCAGTTACGTTTAGTTCATTACAGTGTTGTGTACCGAGGCACTGTTGTTTGCGTGCTATCCAGTCAAAGAACAGACTCTACATGATCACAATCAAGCTGTCCACAGTGGATAGATAAAGGGTACAACATTTAGTGCAAGATAAAGTCCGATTAAAGAAAGTTCACAGGCCTCAAATGAGATAGATGGGAGATCAGGACTGCACTTTAGCTGATGAGAGTGTTGTTCATTTGCCCGAGAACAGCTCGGAAGCTGTTCCACTTGGATAGTGAATTCCGGAGATACACCAGTGTCTGGGAGAAGATGCTAATTTTTAAATGGCCACTGCCTAATCTTGTAATTATGTCGCCTCGCATTGTGATTCTCTCACTAGTGGAAACAATGCAACATGTTCTCTGTTGTGTCCCCTAGGATCATTTATGCTTCAGTAAGGTCACCCCTCATTCCTCTCGACGCCAAAGAATGTAGGTCTAATTTCTTTAACCATTCGTCATAGGATAAACCCCAAATGCCAAAAATTAGCCTAACAAATCTCTTGAACTGTCCGCTATGTCAGCAAAAAAACAAAATGCGTGAGTAACTTAGCTGTAAGGAAACATCCGTGGAGGGAATCGACAGACAACGTTTTGGGTTGGAATCCTTCTTCAGACTGATGGAGGGGAGAAAGTTAGAAAAGAGAGGTGGGGGTGTGGCAAAGTCAGGCAAGCGATGATGGATTTACTTAACACCCCAGTCACCCTGCTCATTTCCCCTCCTCTGTACGCCAATCTCCGATCCTTGGGTTCTTTGTTTCCCTTTTATCTCCTCTCATTTTCATCCCCTCTCATTCCCTTCCCCCTCTCACCTTCCCTGTCTCCTTCCACCCATATTCCTCCCCCCAGTTTTAAATTTCACTCTTCTTCTTCCATGGCACCCTTATGTCTCCTTTTCAACTCTAGCCTTCATCACTAACTCCACCCTTCTGACCTGTATCAACCTATAACTTGCTGGGATTTTCTCCCACCTCACTATTCCAGCTTTCTTTCCTCTCCATCATTCTGAAGGGTCTTGACCTGAAACAACATTTGGCCATTCCCTCCACAGATGCTGCCCAATCCACTAGTTTCTCCAGCTCTTTTGTGTTTGTTTTGCTGAAGATTCCAGCATCTGTAGTTTCTGGTGTCTCATATTTCAGTATATCCTTTCATAAATAAAGGGGCCATAACTGCATAGTATTCCATGTGTGACTCGCCCGTATCCTGTATCATTGTTACAACATTTCTTTATTTTTCAACTCAAATCCTCTTGCGACAAAGGCCAATATACCATTCATCTTCCTATCCACTCGTTGCACCAGCCTGATAATATTTTTGATTTCTGAATAACAATAACTAAGTCCCTCTGCACTTTTCTCGTCTGCAATCTTTCTCCATTTACATTGCAGTCTACCTTTCGATTTCCCTTATTGAAGTGCGTGGCCTTGCACTCTCCCACGTTAAACTCCATGCACTCATTCACTCAACCTATCTCTATCCTGTTACAGAGTCCAGATTTACCCATCGCATCAAGTGTTCCAGCTGTATTCATGCCATTGGCAAACTTGGATTCCTGCCATTCAGCCCTGTCCTCTAAGTCATTACTACCAATCATAACCAATTGAGGTTCAAGAATCAATCACAGGGGAACTTTGCTGGTTATATCTTCCAGCTTGAGATAGAACAGTTTATTTCAACATGTAGGAAAGAACTGCAGATGCTGATTTAAACCGAAGGCAGACACAAATAGCTGGAGTAACTTAGCGGGTCAGGCAACATCTCTAGAGAAAAGGAATAGGTGATGTTTCGGGTCGAGACCCTTCTTCAGACTCATCGCTCTGGTTATCAAAGCAAAAGCAATCTTCAAGGCAAGATGACTTTGTTCCCCTATTTTTACCTTGTGTGCCAGCCTTTTATGTGGAACCTTGTCAAATGCCACCTGTGAATGCCTTTTGACCCGTTTATTCAAGAATAATACCCAGTTAACAGTGAGAGGCAGAAATTTGACAAGGCTTTTGAGAAATGTGTATTGGAAAAGGAAGCAGTAGAAAATGAAAATGTCATTCTTGTGAACATTAAATACAGGCCAGGTCATGAAATAAAAATTCTGAAGACTATTTTGGATTTTTACTGTTCTACTGAAAGCCAAGTGACGGTTGTTAATGATCAGCTTTGATGGTGCAAACTGGATCAGTTAGATTTAAGGCACAGACATATCTTCTGATGCGGAGAACTTATAGTGGGGAACATTCCTCCAGGCAGTAATATTGCCAAGATGGGCCTGAATGAGCTGTAGTTTCATGTTGGGAAAGGATGAGAAATCGATGCTTATAATCATAAAAATAATTTGTAAAAAAGAGAGGCTTTGGAAGAACAAACAAATTAAGTTTTGAAAGAAACATTACAGTCACATGGTAGCCAACAAGATTAAAATCGATGCCATACGAAAGCAAATTGCAGAGAAAGGAAAACAAGATTGCTTTTATAGTTTCATGTTAGTTTTATTTCATGGGGAAAAAATAAAATGTCCACTTATGATGAAAGGCTATCAACCTGTAACACCGTGGGATTATTTTTTTGTTCCTCTCTACAAATGCTGACTGATCTGCTGAGTGTTTCCAGCATTCTCTTTTATTTTATATTTTCACAAACTCTAGAGTTTTGGATCCCACACTTCCAAGCCTTTTTTCTCTATCTCTCTCCTCAATGATTGTTTTTCTCCATCAGCAATATCATTCTCTTCTGAAGATAGACACAAAAAGCTGGAGTAACTCAGCCGGTCAGACAGCATCTCTGGAGAAAAGGAACCTGTGATGTTTTGGGTCGACACCCTTCTTCAGTCTGAGAGTCAAGGGAAAGGGAAACGAGAAATTTAGGTGGTGATGTAGCGAGATATAGAACAAATGAATGAAAGATATCACAGAGGAGGAGCAGCGAGAGAGGATGTTGCAGGACTCTCGTCGGAGAGAGGAGGAGAACTTCTTCAAAGTAGATATACCTTGAGGAGATTTTGCAGTGGAACAGACAAAATGTGTAGGATTATCCCAACACGCATATACCCTTTGTTCATTAAGCTCTTTCCTCTTCCCTGCATCTGGAAACATGTTCAGCTTCTTGCTTTTCATGATTCTATTGAAAGCCATTGACTTGAACTATTAACTCTGTTTCTTTCTTCATTGGTACTCTCTGAATGGCTGAGTATTTCTAGCATTTTAACAATGGCACAGTTTATCTCGTAGTTACGGATTGAATTTTTTTTTTGACACCTGGGTAGCACAGTGGCATGGTAGAGTTGCTGCCTTATAGCACCAGGGATCCGTGTTTGATCCTGTCTATGGGTGCTGTCTGTATGGAGTTTGTATGTTCTCCCTGTGACCTGCGTGGGTTTTCTTTGGGAGCTTCGGTTTCCTCCCACACTTCAAAGAAATATAGGTTTGTAGGCTAATTGGCTTGGTAAAATTGAAAACTGTCCCTAGTGTGTGTAGGATAGTGGTAATACGCAGGGATCGCTGGTCGGCGTGAACTCGGTGGGCCGAAGGGCCTGTTTTTGCGCTGTATCTCTAAAACTGAAACCTTGAGATTACATTTTTAATTTCTTTTTAAACATTAATTGACAGGAAATCTTTGTTAAGGTCACCGTCTTTTTCTCGCACATCACAAAAAAATTGATGATGGCAGATGAGTAGCTGTGATTTACATGGTTTTTCGCAAGGCATTTAGCAAGGTCCTGCAAGATAGGCTGGTCCAGAAGGTTAAGACGCAAGAGGTCCAAGTCTTGTTGGCAGTCTTGTTCTAAAATTGGCTGGGTGTAGGAGGCAGGGGGTAGTAGTGGTTTTCTGACTGGAGATAGACACAAAAAGTTGGAGTAACTCAGCGGAACTGGCACCACTCTGGGAGAGAAGGAATGGGTGATGTTTCGCGTCGAGTCCCACTGCATTACTCCAGCTTTTTGTGTCTTCCTTCGGTTTAAACCAGCATCTGCAGTTCCTTCCTACACATTATTCTGACTGGAAATCTGTAACGTGGTGTACCACAGTGATCGGTGAAGAGACCTTTGTTGTTTGTAAGATCTATAAATGACTTGGATGAGAATGTACGGGGTACGGTTAGTAAGTTTACAGACAACACAAAAAAGTTGTAAAGTCATTAATAGCTAAGCAGGATATCTAAGGAGACAGCAGGACATAGATTAGGTGGAAAATTAGACAGAGCAATGGCATGTGGAATTTAATCTAGACAAGTGTGATATAATGCACTTTGCTTAGTGACATTGTGATAGGACGTATAAACTAAATGTCAGAGACCTTAACGTAACGTACGGAAAGACTTTGGGGTGTAAGTCCATAGCTCCATGAAAGTGGAGACACAGGTGGATATAGAGTAGTGAAGAAGGCATTTTGTGCGCTTGTTTTTACATAGGCTGAACAGTGAGTATAAAAGTTGGAACGTCACATTGCAGCTGTGCAAAAACAATGGTTGGCCTACACTTTGAATACTGCATACACTTCTGGTCGCCACACTACAGGCAGGGTTGGGTCGTAGTAGATAGAATGCAGAAGATTCACCAGGATATTGCCTGGAATGGAGGGCTATAGTTATAAGAGTGGATAGGTTCTGCCTATGCTCATTGGAACGTAGGAGGCTGACGGGTGACCTTATGGAGGTTTGCCAAAATTGTGACGGGCATAGGTAGGATAAATATGTATCTATAAATAGAATCTTTTTTTTACAGAGAAGGGGAGTGTGGAATGATATAGCATAAATTTAATATGAGACAGGAGAAATTTGAAGGAGATGAGGGGTAAGTTTTTCTTGCAGAGAGTGGTGAATATCTTAACATAACAGGGTTTAAAAACATTAAGACATTATGGTGTGATCTGCTGTCACAGATAATTTATTGCATAATTGATTGTTGTGTATTTATTCGCTGTGTTGCAGCTTTGCAGGCACATTATTGCAACACGTAAGAATTTAATTGTTCTGTTCCCGGTGCATATGACAATTAAACAGTTGTATCTTGGATATCTGGAACGAGTTGCCAGAGCAGGTAATGGAGGCAGGTACAATTTCAATGTTTAAAGACATTTGAACAGGGTAGTTAAAAGCTTTGATACTATGACTTTTTTCCCAGGGAGGGAATGTCAAAGATTAGAGGGTATAGTTTTAAGATGAGAGGAACAAAGTTTAAAGGAGATATGCGTGGCAAGTTATTTTTACCCAGAGGGTGGTGAGTGTGTGGAACGTGTTTCTGGGATGGTGGTGGAGGCAGATACAATGATGGTGTTTAAGAGGTTTTTAGATTACCACACAAATATGGAGGGATATGGATCATGTGCATGCAGAGGGAGATTAGAGTATATTTAAGATAGACACAAAATGCTGGGCTGGAGCATCTCTGGAGAGAAGGAACGAGTGACGTTTTGGGTCGAGACCCTTCTTCAGACTGGATTCATGTTCGGCACAGACATTATGGGCCGATGGGCTTGTTCCTGTGCTGTACTGTTCTATAGACACAAAACGCTCGAGTAACTCGGGTCAGGCAGCATCTCTGGAGAAAAAGGATGGGTGACGTTTGGAGTCAGAAACCGAAAGAAAGGAATAAAGCAGCATCTGCAGTTGCTTTTTAGTGTTCTCTTCTATGTTCTGGGTAGGGCTAATGTGGGAAAATGTAGTTTGCATGTATGTGCAACACAATCAGCATGGACAGGTTGGCCATAAACGTCTGTGCTGTAGGATTCTATGATTCACAGTAGGATTGTTTTTGTGTCAACATAAATGATACAAAATTCTATGGCATTACTGGGAACAGTATAGGGAAAAAATTATGAGTATTTTTAAAATAAAGTTTTCAAGAGTTTTGCATCTTGGAGGCATTTGATAACGACCCTCACTAGGGACTAGCTTGAATTTGAAGCTGTTGGAAATGAGGCCGTATGATTGACCCAGTTTGGAAATTGCCTGAATGGCAGAAGACATGGAGTAGGGATAATGATTAAGTATTCAGGGCTGTGAGCTGTGGTGCCCAGAAGTATCTGCACAGGAACGGCAACTGTTCACTCTATTTATAAACTTAGATTGCGCAAAGAATATCACTCTACTGGTTTGCTGATAATACAAAGATAGACAGCATTGGAGATGGGAAAATTAAATTATTTATGTATGTTGAAGAAAATTACAAATGAGTTCCATTGTAGATGTGAGAATATCTGCTTGAAATTCAATCGACTTGAATAGAGTAAAGGGGAAAACCTAAAAATGGTGAGGTAAATAGGCACTAGTTAGTCCTTATACGATATTGCATTGATATGAAAATGTTGAAGATAGGTGTAGGAAATAATCAAAAGACTAAAGGAATATGGGTCTTTATGTCAAGAGAAACAGATTAGAAGCTATATTAGAGCTTTACAAATCCTAGTTATAACCCACTTGGCATATTGTAAGCAGTTCTGCACGCTGCATCTTAGGCATGCTAGTTGGCCTTAAAGGAAATGCACTGTAGATTTACCAGTGTGATGGACTCCAAGAATTAAATAATCATGTCCGGTTACACAAGCTAGGATAGGATAGCCTGGAACATAAAAAGATTAATAGGGCAGTTTAAATGAAATGTTCAAGTAGTAAAAGGGGAATTGATAGGTTAGATATACATTTCTCACTCCTGTTTTTGCAGTCAAGCCTGAGGAGGCAAGCCTTTCAGAATTGATATTGAAACACTTTTGCATGCAAAGGTTGGTAGAATTTCTGCAGTCATCCTTTGAGGTGTCTTTATGTTTCTGACCATGGCATTTTGCTTACCCCTACATTTCATCACTCCATCACTGGAAACATTATCTACTGCTACTAATCCTCCTGAATTTTGAAATTCTTACCTTAAATCGCACAATCCCTTGGTCCTCCTTTGATATGCTGCTTAAAACCTATTGATTAAGCTTTGGTCAATGCTTTAAAATTAAGTCTTTGACCCGGCTTTTATTTGTTTCTTGCGATTCTCCTGTAGAGTTGGAGCAGTGACCAAGTGTGATCTAATTGCATGGTGTAACAGGCTTGAGGACCCAGTGTGGTGACTTGATGTCAGTC
The DNA here is from genome assembly GCF_053455715.1 of Rhinoraja longicauda. Lineage (NCBI taxonomy): Eukaryota > Metazoa > Chordata > Chondrichthyes > Rajiformes > Arhynchobatidae > Rhinoraja > Rhinoraja longicauda. Next base: position 21,069,044 of record NC_135957.1, on the reverse strand, counting down.
TCCCTCCCTGGTCTGTGAAGTGCCAACAATACGAACAGTGGAAATGTTGAAGTGCGCAAAAGTAGTTTAATTAGCCAACTTCACTTCCATCCAGAAATTTTAGGTGGAAGTAGATTATAAATGCTAAGAGTAAGAATGGAATATTTATATTGTTGCTTGCAAACAAATGAAGCTCAGGCAAAGAAATTACTGAACTTTCCTTTGGCATCAGGTCTATCCCACCATTCAAACATGGCTGATCTGTCTCCCTCCTAATCCCATTCTCCTGCCTTCTCCCCATAACCCCTGACACCTTTACTAATCAAGAATCTATTTATCCCTGCCGTAAAAATATCCATTGACTTGAATTCCACAGATTCACCACCCTGTGACTAAATAAATTCCTCCCCATCTCCTTCCTGGAGGAATGTCCTTTAATTCTGAGGCTATGTTCTCTAGTCCTAGACTCTCCCACAAGTGGAAACATCTTCACCACATCCACTCTATCCAAACCTTTCACCATTCTGTATGTTTCAATGAGGACCCCCCTCATTCTTCTAAACTCCAGCGAGCACAGACCCAGTGCTGTCAAACGCTCATCATGTATTAACCCACTCATTCCTGGGGTAATTCTTGTAAACCTCATCTGGAACCCTCTCCAGAGCCAGCACCTCCTTCCTCTGATATGGTGCCCAAAATTGCTCACAATACTCCAAATGTGGCCTGACCAGCGCCTTATAGAGCCTCAGCATTACATCCCTGTTTTTGTATTCTAGCCCTCTTGAAATAAATGCTCGCATTGAGTTTGCTTTCTTTACTACCGATTCGACTTGGAAGGTTATAACTGGGTGAAGTTCTTTCCAGAGTGCTCTACATGCTCAGTTGTTTAGTACATCCCAGGTTGAGATTGATAGGTTTTTGGACTCTTAAAGAGTCAAGGGACGGGGGTCAGGAAGGTGGTGATGAAGACGGTCATCATATGAAATGACTGAGAAACCTTGAGAATCCGTATGGTCTCCTCCCATTTCTTATTTTCTAAATGGTGACCCTAAATCATAATCAGAACTATGGAATAATTACAACTTGTATGTAAGAACAACCTGAGATGTTTGAAAAATATAAAGATAAATTCCTTTGAAATTACATTTCTCAGCGTGGTCAGAAGTCCACAACCAAGGGGGCATTCTAGACCGCTGAGCCTGACAATTCTGGACCTGGGAATAACTCACTTATTACATCAGAAATTGTTCGGATTAATCTAATGGTCTTTGTGCTTCATAAATCAACATTGAGGTTCCATATATTCTGAGCATTTAACACTGCAATCCCAGATTAGGCACAAAAATGTTACACCACTGGGTATTCCTAACTAAAATATGTAATTCAGGAAGCAAAATGTGCTTTTAAGCCATGTTTCGTTCAAGCCAGGATTCTTTCAATGACCTTGGCTTAGTTTCTTAATGGATATTCCCTTGCGGCTTTTTGAATCTGTGTTCCTTGTTAGCAGATGCTTTCAACGTATGTCTTTACTGGAAAATGAGTTGCTTGCATCTGGGCTCACTGTGCTTACCTAAAGGAGTGATCGAGGCTGGAAAGGCATGTCTATACTCGGCTGTTTCCTAGGTGTCATGACTACTCAGGCCTTCTTCGGTGATATAATTTGCATTTTACTTTATCTTTTCTGCTTCATATTATTTGAATTTCAAAAATTATAGAGCAGCAAAGGCATGCAGGGATGAGTTTTTTTGTTTGCATTCCTATGTTTATTTAACCCAGAAAAATATTACTAAAAAATGGCCGAACGGTACTATTAGACTTTGAATGTTCAGTATCATCTTGCATGGAAATAGAGGTTTTGGCCTTTTGTGTCTCTGTGTAAAGACATTCTAATTAGTACTCACAATCTCCTATGTCCCAAAACAGAATCTTTCCTTATCAAATATATACGCAATACTTGTTTATTACAAATACATCTGCTTCAAACACCTTTACAGATCATATTTGCTGTGTAAATCAAGACTGTTTATTTGTTAGATGCATTGGTTACGAGCCAATAAAAGCCTTGCATGCTGCAGCCTTACAGGCATATTAGACGTAACAACAGCAACAAATATACCATAAACTATCAGTTATTCTAAGTAAACAGAATCATGCAAATACAAAAAAAACGAAGTATGTAGAGCAGTGGATAGTCAGTACTGGCTTGGTCCTGAGGTATGGTTGTAGTAGAATTGTGTAGTAGATTCAAAAACTTGACCGTTGATAGGAAGAAGCTGTTCTAACGGTTCTCAAGCTCCTGTACCTTTTTCCCTAGACAAGAGCATGGCCAGGGTGGTGTGGTTCTTCATTATCACCTGTCTTTTTGAGGCAGTGCATCCTGTAGATCCCATAAATGATGGGGAGATTGGTAGCTCTGGCAGACTGGGCAACATCCACCACTTTCTGCAGCCTCCCTTATTCTTATTCTGTCTGAGTCTGCTTGTGATCGCTTGGTGGCTTTCCTCTGCTGGAGTATTCTTTGATTTCCTCTCACGCTTCGAAAACATGATAGTTGATTGGCCACCATGGCTTGCTCCGACTGTGTAGATGAGTGTTAGAATGAAGGAGAGAGCTGATGAAAATGTGGGAAATCTGAATGCGTGGGTGTGTGCTTGAGGGTCAGGGAATTCTTGAGAGCCAAAAGGTCGCTTATCTTTCTCTGACTCTATTCAAAGAGGAATTTCTTTTTGGCAATTGAGGCAAGATTCTTTCACAGGCGAACACAACCAAAAATAGACTGATCTTTCATTTATTCCTTGATTTGCTGCCTGTGGGAACTTGAACACAAATCATTAACCTCTCAACAGTGTCTCCACTTAAAACGTAAACTGTTAGTAACGCAATTCAAAATTCCCTGCGTGTTTATATAAATGCAACCACCTATGTATGCTTTATTGGAAATCAGTGGTTTTGTGTTTGATATTTTAAAGTGCAAGTTTACCCCATTTAAGTTGAGGAAAAACTGGTTGGAATACCTAGGTCATGAATTGCTTGTTTTTGAAGTCCACTATTTCAAATGGATCATGGATAACTATCCTGTAACTATTTGATGTTAGTTGACCTATATATAAAAAGAAACATGTTTGAATTGTGCTCACAGTCTATTACTAAGGTTTTGGCTTGTAGAATGATAGTAAACATAAAAATTCCGAATTTATGCTGAGTGGAAGATTTTAGTTTGTTAAAACCATTTTTCATAATTTCAGACATTACATTGCAAGTATCACATAAATATTGCATTTCGGAGCCAGCATATTTTGTTATGTAATTTTTTATAGTAATTTTATTTTTAATTATTTGAATTGTTCATATTGTTTTACAGGAAATATAAAACTCTCAGTTGTTTCTGATCTATTTTCAGCCATTTTGAAGTATTGAAGTTTATACTTTAATTTGATTAGCATATCAATGTTTTACTTCTCTCCACCTTTTAGATTGACGAAATTGGGTTTTCTCTGAATCATCCAAATCAGTATTTCATTGAGAGTCAGAAGATTGTGAACAGCAGCCGAGATAAAAAGAAAGAGTCAAACCAGCCAGAGAGCTCCCAGCGCAGCCAACCCAGCCAACCCCCCAAAGTGGAGAGTGCCACTGTCTCCACAACCACGAGCCAGGCAGAGTCGACTGATGTGGAGGGTATAAATATCGAAGAGCTTCTCAGTGAAGAGTATCTTGAATGATTCGCTCTGCGACTGATATCCACTGAAATGCATTATGTATTAGAATGTTTTCTGAAGTGAATTTGTCCCGTTTTCCCCAATCTAGTTTTTTTTCTCTTTAAATGAGTAAGTAAGCTTAAGGTAAAATTAATTCTCCATAATGGCTAAAGCGCGATGACTTGTATTTCTTGAAATAATGCACACAAGGGACTTTCATTGGTGCTTGGACGTTTCCTGGAAAGAAATGGCACATTTGATGTGAATGATGCCAATGGATCATTTTGGAACTCAGCCTAGAAAATGTTCTTTTGACTTTATTCCACAACTAGTAAGAAATGTTTAATTACTCTGGTAACATCTTATTGTCACATCAACGTCAACACCTTTAGAAGGTAATGTCTTCTCAGAGTTCATTGTAAGGCATCAATTATATTCAGGTTCATTGTACAGAAGTTTGTGAATGCTTTGCTGTAGCACACTTGCTAACAAAGCCACTTCCATCTCCAATAATCTGCATTATTGCATTCGTAATTGTACAAGAGGACTTGTAGATTCACCATCGTTTTCATGCACTTCGTTGCACTGTAATGGGAAATGTACTTTCTCGTTGCCCATCAAATGCCTAATAAGTACATTATAAGAAAGCTAACATCATACTATCAGATTTCTAGAAGAGAGATGCATCTCAATCTATTTTCTTTTTCCTGTTCAAAATTTTATAATGTGGACTGTGTTATTACAATTATGTTATTACAATTATGTTATTACAATGCTGGAATTTCCTTAAACCTTCACTGATATTTTTCATCAGTTTTGAATCTACAGCACAAGTATTGCCTTAAAGCTGATTACTTTGAACTTTGGCACAGCTTTATACGCCTTTGTGAAGCCTGTGTGCAATCACGACCACATGAGCTTGCAGCCTTGTTCTGCCCTGGTATGATAAAGTATAAGTAAACGCTCTGTGATCTTTTTGATTTTTTAATACAATAAAAACATACTCGTTTATCGAACAATTCACATTCTGGTACCAACACTTTTTTTTCCTAAAACCAATTATTCATTTAGCATTACATTTCAATTGTTTAACCAGCAGTCAGTTCATAAACAAAACATTTCGGGGCATGTGCCTCCAACTCTTCACTAGACTCACAGCCGATCACAGAACATCAGTGATTGTACTGGCCTTTTCTTGATTATAAAAACATTGTTTACCGACCTTTTCACAACCAAGCAGAAAACGTGGTGATAACTTTAATAAAGAAACTGTTTCTGCCATCAACATATGTATGTTTTTGTCATTATATATGTTAGAATGAAATTGTATTTGTTATAAAAACCTTTTTTTATCAGAAAGATACATATAAATATATGCCGTGCAGACAATCTCATCTACCCATCATTCACAGACAATCGGAGTTAAATTGGTTTCTTCCAAGGTCATAAATATCGATAATCTGACATATTTAAGATGTAACAAATTGTGTTGGATTAACGAGAATTGACTGCCTCGGACGATCGTGTGATTGGGTAAATTGAGTGGAGAGTTTTTATTGAGGACTAACACTCATGGTATGACCTCTGCAGTTTATTTTGTTATCAAGGTTTTCCAGTGAAGAGTGTGTAATGATTATCTGAAAAGTGCACTCTATGGAATAACTCAGCCATACAATCTCCATTGTGTGAAGAGCAACGATGGGCTTTTGACTTTGAAAGCCCATGTAGTACTTAACCAGTTGACAAGACCTCTCATGTACCATTCTCTGAGCCGACTTCAAGATAATCTTGAGGGAGATATGACAAATTGTTACTGTAATGGCAGTTTCTATACCTTCTCAAAGTCCAACTTCGATAGCCATTACTGCTCGGGGATGGAATGGAGGTATAGCTTACGCACACACCGCCCTCTGAGATAACAAAAACGAATCTTCCAAACGCTGTTTCTTGATTAATTGGTCTTTATTAAAGTAGCACAAATCAAAAGAGTAATTCATAACTTTTCGATCTTATCAACTGTTTCTTCTTCAAATACAGTGAAAATCGTGTAGTCGTTACCGTGTGGTCCTTGTGAGTATAGCTGGCGCTGGTGTGGCAGTCATGAGTGTGGTAAAAAAACTATTCTCTCCATCCTCCGAGACTAAACTGACCCACAATCTCTGTTGCTTCGCTAGCCTCCTCCAATGTAGACACTCCCCATTGCGTATCAAATTACACCCACAAGCATGCAAAAAAGACAGAAACTAGAAATATTAAACATAGCCATAATACTATGACAGTAACTAAATTAAGCATAAATGGCTCCTCCAGTTACCCATCTCTATTAGACCCTCAATCTCCTGGAATCTGCTCTTAATGGGTACAAATGAGGAGTGTAGTTACAGATAACTTTTTAAACTGGTAACATCTTAGTCAAAACATTGCACTGTACCCGTGGGTATGAACTTATCTCATTGAAGTTTTTTCCTGCCGTTTTTAGTTGGTAGGATGGAAGCATCAATGAATACATGGATTACTGTTCAAAACAAATTGTGTTCAATGCTGCATAACAGCTTCAAGAGTCTAATAGCGTAAATATCTATGTGGCTAATACAGTTTTGTTTAGGCTGATTTGCTATGATCAAAATGGAGTTTTCTCCAGACCTGAGAATTGCCATTAGACGTGGCACTGTGCAGACAGATTAAGGAGCTAAGAACATGAATTATCACTGAAGTGTGACTTAAATTATGGAGAACAACTCTGGTGAGACTGTAATTCTTTCTGCTTGGATTGCATTAGTTTCTGGTCTTATGGAACATAATTATCCTTTTAGAAAATGGTCATTATTAGTTTGAGTTCCCCGATCACTTTGTATGTGCCACGTACTGTAGAATGTTTCCAGTGCTGTGCAATAGTGTTGATGTATTCTACCTGATTTTTCTCAGACTTTTGTACCTTACCATGTTATCTCATAAATATACAATACAGTAGTACAGATATGCAAAACATTTTGTTCCACAAACTTTCATAGGTCAAGAGGAATGGGTGAAATGCATTATAACCAGTTTGGTGCAATGTATTCCTGGTGTACTATTTAAAAATCCAAGTACACAGGAACATGGGAGCAGGAACAGACCACCTAGCTCCTCAAATCTTGATGAGATTATGGCTGATCTTCCCGAGGCATCAGCTCTTCTGTGCCAGTTCCATATTGACCTCAATTGCCCAGTTTGTCAAGATATATCTACCCCCTCTATAAATAGCTCCAGCACCCTGGAGATTTAATGACCTCTGTGTGAATAAATTCCTATGCCCCTTTTTTTTAATTGACTGCCCCCTTGTAATGTGCCACTTATTAGAGACTCTCCCATTATCTTCCCATCCTTTTCACTTAGGGTGGTGTATGTTTCAATAAGATCACTCTTCATTCCTTCATCTTTTCAAAGAAAACAGTCCAACTCTTTTAAGAGACAAGAGAGTTTAGTTATCATATGTACCAGCAAAGGAACAGTAAAATTCTTGCTTACAGCTGCTTAACAAGCCATTTAGCCTGCAGATTAATTTATATAGTAATCAATAATGCAATAAATTAATAACAGCTATACTAGATAACTATACTAATGCAAAACCAAAGTCCATAGAAGATCCTAGTTTGTGAGGCAGTGATGAGTGTTGTGCCGTGTTCCTTTGCTGAGAAGCTGTTCCTGTTTTTTAAGATTTTCATGAACCTGCACCATCTTCTCATTTGTATCAGCAAAATTAAAGCGTTGCCAGGGTGGTTTGGGTCTTTGATATTTGGTGCATTTTTGAGGTGGCGCCTCCTATAGATCCCTTTGGTGGTGGAGAGGTCAGTCCCTGTGAGGGACCGTGCAACTCTCTGCAGCCTCATTTGTTCCTGGGCGTTAAGAGTTGTTGAACCATGATGTAATGATGGGTTAGCCTATCGTTGGTGATATTGATGCACAGTTCGAAGGGTGTATGAAAGCTTGACTTATGACTAAGTGTTTACTGCACAATTATGATTCCTGCGCCTGAGAATGACTGCTTCCTTTCTCCCATTTCTCGAAGAAACGTCACCCATTCCTTCTCTCCAGAGATGCTGCCTGTCCCGCTGAGTTACTCCAGCATTCCGTGTCTATCTTCAATAAACCAAAACCTCAAACCCAATGAAGCCTGTGACATTTGGTAAAATGAGAAATAACCCTTGTCATTTCCATTTTAATATTTTATCAACGCGCAACCTCAGTTATAATTCTTGACTTGACTTGACTAGAAATTATTTTTATAAGTACATTCTTTTTGTAAAGTTATGCTTAAAAATGGAAAAAGTATAAAGAATTTGTTCAGTTTAATGCAAGAGGCTTTTTTCATCTTCTTTTGAAATTCCAATAAAAATAATTTTGTGAAACTTATACATCTGGATCTATTTCATAGTTTACCTGAATGCATTCCCTACAGTACGTAGGAGCACTTAATGGATGCTTGGCATGGACCAGCTGGGCTGGAGGGTATGTTTTTGTGCGATGTGATGTCCTTATGCAAATGTTTGGACATGTATGAGTACAGGTGCACGATTGATTTTCCAGCACCATTGATCCAGAGCCTTTCTGGATTATCTGTTCTGCAAGACCAACAAAGGTCATGGCCTTGGGATGAACCCTGTGCCACAGGGGCCAAATTCAACCCGTCGATCGGCGCAGAGGTTCCTGATGAGGTTGAGATTGGCTGCCTCACCCGACCGCAGCGCCACATTTTCAGGGGGGACTTCCAGAAGGGGGGAGGAATTTGTCCGGCCGTCCACCACTTGCCGGAAAATCAGTGGTAGACCTGTAATCATTTAAAAAATATATGCAGTGCCACTTCAGATTTTGTGACAGCTTTTCTATATGTGGTTTGTGAAGATGCCGTGCACTTTGGTTGCATTGTGGATTAGTCCCGGCCATGTGAGACTACACTGGGCAAGACATTGGTTGCAAATGCAATGGAACTTGTTTGGCCCGGGGTCCTGAGGCCCAGAGGCCGTGAGGGAGCGACCTCATAGATTGGTTGTGTTGGCATCGTTGTTCCTCATTTCAATTTAAAAACCTTCACGCAAAGATAAAATCCAATGTCTGAAATGTGATTACTGTACTCAGAGCTAATTGCTCAAATCATTTTTGGGGAGGGGTGGAGGGGCGGGGGATAAAAAAATCTAAACATATTTCCTGTTTTACCAAAATCTCATTGTCATTTTGGATAATAATGAAACTTGCCCAAGCAGTTTATGAGGTGGTGTACTGCTGGGTGCTTTTGATAAATATACCTGAGATTCTTGGTGCAATTATGCTGCTTTATGGGATCCTTTATTTTTATGGTTAAAAAAATGTTCCCTGCAGTAACGCTGTCACAATGAGGTGCCTCCCAAATGAGTGTACGGTTTGAATTAGTCTGATAGACGAATGACTCTTCATTTTTTAACAAGTGCTAAGCCACAGGTTAAGGCTGACAGAGAAGAACCGATGGGTCCTTCAAAATGTTCAAATCCCCTTTTACTTCCCCTGCATAAGATGTTACATTGGTGCAAATGAATAGAAGGGTTGTTGCAAATTTATCTACTCGATCAACAATCGCGAGTGAACGACACCATGGCTTGAAAGTTCATCAGTGCTGGGACCACAACTGTTCAAAATCCATATCAATGAATTATTGGCTGTGGGAACCGATTGCTACATTTCCTGATGGTACACAACTCAGTGAGAATCCGAGTAATGATGAGGCTACAAGGGTTAGGACAAGCTGAGTGAATGGGCAGCAGCATGGCAGATTGTTCTGTGCAATTATGGTCACCCCACAACAGGAGGCTTGTGGCGAGGGTGCAGAAGAAGAAGGGTCTCTACCCGAAACATCACCCATTCCTTCTATCCAGAGATGCAGCCTGTCCTGCTGAGTTACCTCAGTATTTTTTGTCTCCCAGAATGCTCTCGGGATTAGAGGGTGTTAAACCTACAATGAGAGATTGAACAAACTTGGATTGTTTTTGCTGGAGCATCAAAGGCTGATGGAAGACTTGATAGAAGTTTATACAATTATGAGAGACATAGATAGGGTAAACAGCCTTTTTCCCAGCGTGGAAAAGCCAAAGCTTAGAAGGCTTGGCATTCAGGTCAGAGGGGAAAGTTTAAATGAAATGTGTGAGGTCATTTTTTTTGCACAAAGTGTAAAGTGGGTGGGCGAACCAGATACAATAGCCATGTTCAAGAGGTTTTAAATAGGAACATAGATGTGATAGGAATGTGAATCACATGGAGGCAAAATAAATTGGTTTAATTTAGCATCATGTTCAGCACAGACTTTGTGTTCCTGTGTTGTGTAAGATTTGAGAAGTTTTCCCTCATTCGGAAAGCAACACCAAAACCAAAGAGCTGCAGTTTGGACATTTTAAACGGGAGACTGGGGCTGATAGCGGAGAAAGGCTGCGGTCAGATTACAAAGGGATGTCACAATCTGTGGGTCCTAAAATGGCCGCAGGACCTCGTGACCAGCCACAAAAAGTAAAAACCTTACAACCCAGTCTCTAGGTTTCTGCAAAGCCACGGCCAGAACAATGGATGGGTATTGGCCATGCAGAAACCTGCGGAACCAGGTCGGAGTCCAGACACTGGGGCGCTGACATCAGCATACTCACAATGCCCCAAGCCGACCTAAACAGTTCATCTCGTTAAGGGGGCACAATAGCCCATAGAAAACTACCTGGTAGGTGATGGGAAACCAGTTAAACCCATCACCTCACAACGAAATACCAATTAACACCGTCTGGCCATCCCCGGTATCCCCGGACATAAGCGCAGATCAGAGAAAGAACTTATACATATCTTTTTGAACAAAGAGATTCCAAGATCTGGCGGGAGATAGGACGGGTCAGAATAGTATAACTGGCCATGACTTTTGGGTTTTAAACTCAAGCAAGGACACTCGAGAAAACCGGGTTCCAAGAAACGGACACAAGAAGGAAGTCAAACGAATGCAGGAGGAAGAAACGACAGGCAAGAAGAACGGATGCAAGAGAGAGGAACAGGCACACAACTCGAGGAGAAATACTGAAAAACGAACAGCCAGTGACCCCAGTAATAGCCCCATGGTGAGCATGCACCCCGATCTTGCATATCCTGGACATAGTTTAGTGTAGAGGGGAGGGTGGTTTGAATAAACGTTGGGTGTGTATAGAAATATGTGTTGGTCAATGTTGCGATGTGTCGTATGTTCCCCATCTTACAGTCGTGTATATGTCTTGTAGAACTGTGTTTAAGAATTCAGAGAAAAGGGTATTCGTGTATATGTCTTGTAGAACTGTGCGTTTTGTGATTCATAAGTCAAAGGTATTCATGTGATTCAATATGTGTTTAATAGATATGTCATATAGAAATGTATAAATATTCATGGACAATAGTCCCAAGCGCTAAATAAAAGCCTTTTTCATTTAAACCCTGGTTTTCAAATCTGGTCTGGTGGAATTTTTCTGCACTATAAAAGCTCCTGTATCTAAGTCCAGTGTCTAGAACCGTAAGGGGTGAGTGGGTCGAACCACTCAGGGGGAACCAGTGTGCGCGGCCTGGATCAGAGCAAGGCACGGGGACCTTAGGTCGGGCGAAAGCTCGGCGCAGAAACCCCTTACAGTTGTACTGTTCCATGTTCTATGGAGTAAAATGTGGGAAAATGGGAGGTTTGTTTCTTCATTAAAAAACAAACAGAGATGCTGATTATGTTTTAAACATTTACCAATCTCTCACCCTTTATGAATGTGGGTGTCAGACCTTTGACTACAACATCTGAAGTTTTGGTCTTATCTTTTAAAAAAAAAGATATAATTGTCCTGGAGTGCTGATGATACAAAGTGCAGCGTAGGGTTCACCAGATTAGTTCTGTCACAAGAGTACAGCGTAGATTCACCAGATTAGTTCTGTCACATGAGGACACATCAAGCAGGTGTGGCCTAATTTCTCTCTAGTTTAGATGAATAAGAGGGGATCTTGTTGAAAAGTATAAATCACAGGGAGCCTATTGCCGATGGCTCCGTCTAGGAGTAGCGATCACAGAATCAGCATGGGGGTAGGCCACTTAGGACTGAAACAAAGAAACATTTCTTCACGAAAAGGTAGTGAATCTAGTTCTCTACCTCAGAGTGTTGTGGATTATCTGTCATTAATTGTTTTCAAAGCTGAGAACAGTAGATGGCTTGACGTTAGGGAGAGAAGAGATGTGGGGAAAGGGCAGGTGTTCAAAGCAAAAGATTAACCATGATTTTTAGGAAAATAACCAGATGCTGGTTCAAGTTGAAGGTAGACACAAAATTCTAGAGTAATTCAGCGGGTCAGGCAGCATCTCAGGAGAGAAGGAATGGGTGACGTTTCGGGTCGAGACCCTTCTTCAGCCATGATTTTGTTGAATGATAAGAGCACGGCCGAGTGGCCGAATGGTCTATTTTAGCTTTGGATTTTTACGCAAAGATGCTTCATAAAGAATTCTTCAATTAGGCTTGACTGCGATCATCTTGCAGTGAATCACAAACAACTTTTATAATACTTTTATATCCTTGTAATGTTCATGAGTCTGGTTCCTACGCAAATATTACACAAATATTGGAAAAGCAGTTTGTATTTTAATTCCCTGTTTGGATTGCATGTCCCCAAGCTCTTACAACAGTAGGTTACTAAGTTCCAGATATCTCCTCCATTATTCAATAATGTGATCCCTGTTTTGTATCTGAACACCGGATACTTGGCTTCATAATTGTTGTGCTTGATAAAGCTTATCACATTCCATTGATTCAAGTTAAATCGAATACTTTTTAGAACTGGGAAAGAATAATAAAAAGTCTCATTTGAACAAGACTACATTTAGATCGAAGTTTGTTCGAGGATAATTACAATTATATAACTTGTAAGGAAGAAAAAAGACCATTAAACAGGGACTGCTTTTATATTCCCTGGTTCTTGAACCATTTATTTGGAGTAATCAGCAGCGAGGCAATTCATTTATACCTGTCAACATTTTAGTAAAGTGAAAACAAAAATTGGTATTGCATTATTTAGGAAAGAACAAATAAATTAAGCCATACATTTCCTTTGCTTTTATCATGTATCTTAAATTCTTCATTTTGTGTCGTGTATGCTTGCCCCTCAAGCTGATTTACAGGTTACGATCACATTTCCTTGTTGAAGCATTATATCATGCAAAGAGGCCATTTGTCCCATGGCATCTGTTCCAGCTCTTCAGAGGACAAGCTGGGCAGTCCCATTCGTTTGCTATTTTCCTCATGGACTTGAACTCCTATCCATGTGCCGATCCAGTTCCCTTTCTAAAGCTCTAGTTTCCACCAACCCTGGAGGCAATTAGCTCCATATCGTAAATATTCTTCTACATAGTTATTTCAATAGACGTTGATATATTTCTGAATGTTAAAGAAATCAAGAGATATGTGGACAGTTCAGCAAAATGGTGCACTGGTGAGAGATTCACCATGATTTTAAATGGTGAGCAAGGCTCTTTAGACTTTAGGGAAACCGCGGAAAAAGGACCTTCAGTGCACCAAGTCCGTGCCGACCAGCGATCAACCCGTACACGAGCACTATCATACATGGTTCTTGATTATCCTACTCTGGGTAAAAGGCTGCATTTACCCAATCAATTCCGCTCATTATCTTCTTATACATCTCGAAGAGATCACCTCTCATCCTCCTGCGCTCCAAGGAATAAAGTCCTGGCCGGCCCAACCTCTCCCTATAGCGCAGGCCTTTGAGTCCTGGCTTCATTCTCATAAATCTCTACATCCTTTCCAGCTTAATATCCTACCCAATAGCAGGGTGACGAAAACTGAACACAATACTCCAAATGGGGCCTCACCGTCTTGCACAACTGAACATAATGTCCCAACTATATTGCAATAACAAGACTGATGGAGGCCAATGTACCAAAAGCCTTCTTGAACACCCTATCCACCTGTGACACCAATTTCTAGGAACTATATACCTGTACTCCCAGACCCCCCTGCTCTACAGCACTGCCCAGATCCCTACCATTTACTGATGCATGACACCGGAACGCCCAGAGAAAACCCACAGGAAGAACGTACACTGTCCAGATAGCACCCATAATCAGGATCAAACCGGGGTCTCTGGCACCGTAGGGCAGCAACTCTACCACTGTACCATTGAGCTGCCCATAGGCTGTAATTCAGCAACTTTGCCCAGCTCTACCTGAAAGTCAATATCAACCAGGTCTACTATGCTCCATGAAACCTCTGTACATCTTCACAGTCTGACCAAACATCAGATAGGTGCACTGTATTCCCGATCATGCCTACCAACACCTCATGGTGGATGTCCTCTCTTATAATGCAAGTGGTACCTTTGATTCCGCCGCTTGCAATACACTAATCGTTGTGAGTTTTTCTGTCAACACTTCGAACCTTTCTGTTTCTTGCAAAGTTCACCCTATTTATCTCCCCTCGTGTGTCTATAGAAAATGTTGTGGTGTCATTTACTTGAATGACAGGAATATTCTATTTGCTGTGCTGGCCAATATTTGTATCTCAGTGATTACTTAGGATTACGTTGTTTGTGGAAGTTTGCTGTGTGCAATTGACTGTCATGTGTCTCAGTGCACATGTAAAGCAATTCAAAGAACCTTGAGGTCTGTATTTTTCTCAGGTGATTGTACAAAGCAAACATGGTTGGATATTGTCAGACATCTGTTGGTTTCTACTTTCCATCTCCCAGTTCTAATGATCGACCTGAACAAAAAAAACTTTTCTTCTGGCTACACAGGTGCAGTCAGAGCTCAGAACATTCCAGCATCTCTGCACATTTTAGATTTGATGATGACGCAAGGAACTGCAGATGCTGGAATCGTGAGCATAAGACAAAGTGCTGGAATAACTTAGCAGGTCAGGCAGCATCAATGGATGGAATGGATAGGCAACATTGCGGGTTGGGATTCTTCTTCAGACTCAGATTTAATATTGTGTGAAATTAGATAAACCACTGAAAGGTTTATTATTGCAACGCAGTAATATCTTGGAAGACTTTTTCATTACTTTTGTTTCTGCTTCTGGACTCTGCAGATCTTTGGATTTGTGTGTTGTCTTTAGTTTAGTTTAGTTTAGATATACAGCGTGGAAACAGGCCCCACACTAGGGACAATTTTACCAAACCAGTTAACCTTCAAACCTGTATGCCTTTGGAATGTGGGAGGAAACCGGAGCACCCGGAGAAAACCCACGCAGTCACAGGGAGAACGTACAAACTCTGTACAGTCAGGAACTAACCCGGGCCTCTGGTGCTGTAAGGAGCAACTGTATTGCTGCATCACTGAACTGCCCTTTTAAAACTCCTCCCTTAAACGTTTCCCTTCACCTCTAGGCTTTGACCATATTTAGTTTAGTTTAGATATACAGCATGGAAACAAGCCCTCCAGCTTTGGTGTGTTTGTTTTGGTTGTTGGGGAACGAGTGTTGCTAATAGAGTGAGAAATAGCCACACAAAAGTCTCATGACTATACCTTGGTTGAAATTCTTTGTTCACTCTTTCACCAGCTGTGCAAACAAGTTGATGCATAGATCTACCTGTGCACTCAATGCATTGTGTGCATGTTACGATAACATCTCTAGTCAATTCTTGCAGAGTGTTTTAATATTTCAATGTGTTTCATCACATAGTTGTGTTAACTTTGGTCTGGCAAAGTGCTGTATGATTGTCTCTGCAGTGCTTAGTTGCAGCAAGCTTACTGTCTGTCTTCATCCACTGTCCATTTGAACCCAATGTTTGGTTGTTCACATTATTGCCACCAGGAATGACTGAGGGCACTTGAGTCTAATTGAGATAATTCTCATTACACATTCTTCACCCGCAGCAGAGTGCCAACCAATCATCCACATCAGTACCAGAGGCGAGGAGGCCTTTGCTTCTGTTTTATCCCCCACGTGGTTGATGTCTGATAAGAGTGATGGATAAGAAAGAGGAGGCTATGACTTAAGCCATAGATACGGTGAAGAATAATATTGGGTTGTGCTTTTATGGTGCTTGGGAATTGGGTATCATAGCAAGAATGAGGGACTCATTCGTCAGATTGTAATGCCCATCCAAAATCCCCAATACAATATTTGAAGAGACCTCTCACTACTTAATTGATATCAACATTACAAAATCATATGTACTGCTCCGTGAGTTGTAATCTTTCAGGAACTGAGTTCGTAAATCGCTGAAAATTAAATTTCAATACTGGTTCCCTTTGGTAAAAATGGGTAGCGGAGATATGAGTGCCTTCTGTAATTTGGAATGGGATGCATTCATTGCTACTCAACTGGAAAGGTGTAAAATAAACCTTAATTTCTTACTCATGGCTAGTAGAGGAAGACTCCCCCATATTGGGGTGACCTTACAAGTCATGAACTACCATCTACCTCATTGGAGACCCTTGGACTATCTTTTATCGGACTTTACTGGCTTTATCTTGCACTAAACGTTATTCGCGTTATTCCCTTTATCATATATCTATCTGTTCATTGTGGATGGCTTGACTATAATTATGTATTGTCTTTCCGCTGACAGGTTAGCACGCAACAAAAGCTTTTCGCTGTATCTCGGTACACCTGATAATAAACTCAACTCAGAAGGCTACAAATTTACAGACTAGAGGTCAAAGTACAACCCACGACTAGGAGATATTTTTTTCAGTTGAGATACTAAAATGAGGCATCCAGAAGTCAATGCAAAAGATCACACGGCACTACTTTTAAAAAATACAACGTCATTCGGATGTCATCAGGAGGAAGGCAGATTATCTGCACAAATCTGTTACTGGATCTCACATTCACTACATTTCAAAAGCACTTCACTGATCTTCAAGCACTTTGGATCTGAAAGATGCCATTTGAAAGAAATTCTGCTTCTCATTTAATGTAATACTTGATACAGGAAAAATGAACTCAGAGTGACTGTGGTGAAATGTGTTGAAAGTGACCAGCAAAAGGTAATGAATGTTCCTCTGATTCCAAGGAAGCATTTTGTTACATAAATAGTTTTGTTTTGTGTGAATAGCCAGTTTATTTGCTCATTTCCTTAATCGAGCAATTCCATTCTGCCAAACTCTTGCACTCGGTCCGCCAAGGTCTGCTGGAACTCCCGGCTGCTAACCATTTTAACTCATTCCCTTCCCATCCCCACACTGACCTCAATGACCTGGGCCTCCTCCAGACCCAGAGTGAGGCCACACTTAATCTGGAGGAACAACACCTCATATTCCACTTGCACAGCTTTTTGCCCAATAGTATGAAGGTTGGATTTTCCAAATTCAAGTCATGCCCTCCCCCATACCCCTCTCTTTCCCATGCCACCTCCTCCTACACCAGTGCGCATACATTTCTCTGATAAATCTCCCACCCTCACCTCTCTCAGTCACCCAGCTCCTTTCCCCTCCTCCATACACTCATCTCCCATCCCCAGTTCCCTTATACGTCCCTCCTTTCCTCCTGTCCCACCCATGTTCCTCCCTCTAGTTTTACATTTCACTCCTCTCTCTCTCTCTTTATCTGACATCATTTTGTCTCCTTTTCACCTCTAATCTGTGTCACTTGCTCCACTCATCTTCCAATCAACCCACCCCACCTGCCCCCCTTTACCTGTGTGCCTCTATCCACCTATCACTTGCCAGGTATAATCCTTCCACACCTCTCTTTCCCAGCTCTTTCCCCCTTACACCAATCATTCTGAAGAACGGTTCCCATCCAAAATGCCGCATATCCATTTTCTCCAGAGATGCTGCCTGACTCGCTAAGTTACTCCAGCTTTTTGTGTCTACCCTCTAGTCTTTAACATTTCCACCCTGGGGAAAGAGGTTGTGACCGCACACCCTATCTATGCACTGAGCAGCAAAGATGCTGCTCTCCACTCGCACGAGTCTGTGGACCAGACCTTGCGGAACATTGCTTTGGTCTACATTGTCTTCAAAGCTGTCCTCTGGATACGCCATACACACACCAAACCATCATAACATTCACGCACTTCTAACGTATCCCTCAGAAAGTAAAAGATGAATAATTTGTGGTGTGGCTGCTAGCCAAAGTATCACATGCAACACATTTTAGGTGGGGGTATATTTAATTTATGTTGTGCACTATGTTGTCCTGTATTTACTAAAATAAGGTACCCCACAAAGCAGTGTAAATATTGGAACAAAAGGTGAGATAAACCTGTGCTAACGCAGCTGGTGCACCAAAAGCTAGGTTTGCAAGTTTACAAAATGCTGGAGTAATTCAGCGGGTCAGGCAGCATCTCTGTAGAAAAGGAATAGATGATGTTTCAGGTCGAGACCCTTCTTCAGACTTCAGATGATCCTTCTATCAGATCTTCAGTAACTATAAGAATACATACACAAATGAAAATAAAAGGAGGAGCATTTTGAACATTAAAACTGGACAGTAGGCAAGTTTTTCATAATGACTTACTTCTCAGCAGAGTAATTATAGCACAGGACTAATTGGTGTTTGCTGTATGCATACAATCCACAGCAATTAATCTACTTAGCAATTCAATCATTAGCATTTGACCCTGATTCGTGCAAAGTTTCACCCACCACAAAGACAAATATTTAAATATTTTGCTGATGTATTTATTTCTTCTGGCTTCCCAATTTGGTTCATTAATGGAAAGGAACACAGTTCGTACTTTTTCAACTCTCTACTTTACCAATGGGTATCGGGAACATTTGAATATTCCGATGAAGGTCATCTTTAACCAGTGCAGAGGAGGTAAATGCATAAATCATCATTACTAAATACATCCAGGGGAATTGCTGGAGGTTTATCCAAGTAAGCAATTATACTCAAAATCATTGTGTGTACAAGACCTTTAGTTAAGCTTTCTATTAATGTAACAATCCATGACTAAATAGTCCAATTAATTCTAATGAAGATAATACCACGTGTCGCTCTATTCATAGATGTTAAGCAATTTTTGTTTCTCCTCTATCTGAGTTTCCTCTGTAATCTTTAAGCCCGGTCAGTTAACTCTTGTGCATTGGCATCTTTGCCTCCAGTTTGGAAATTAAGACTACAAAGTTCCTCTCTTCCAGATATTATCGAGGCTGGTACCTGACTCTAATTCTCCAGGAAGCTCACCTTGTGGCCTGACCAATAGTTAGACAGCCACCAGCATCACAGACACAAATAGATCGCAAGAAAAGAACTGGAAAGAGAAAAGGTCATAATGGTAAGTTACTGTATGACAAATGTGAGTTTTAAAGAGTGCAAGAAAGAGTGCATTTGTGTGCCAAATTATTCTCACCTCTTTTTCAGAAGAGGCAAGTTGATAAGAAAAGGGAAAGTAGATTTTGGGAGCAAACCAGAGAGATAAACGCAAAGGGTCTGTAAACACCTCCATAGAGGTGTAAAATTGAACAGATCAGCTGAAAGAAGTGTGTATTTCTTCCAGACCGAGGCAGGAGAAGTTTAGTTCAGTTTAGTTTATTATTACCACATGTACCAAGATACAAGCTTTGTTTGCGTGTGAATCCGGTCAAGAAAAACATTATACATGAAAACAATCAAGCCGTCCACAGTGGAAAGATAAAGGATAAAGGATAAAGGGTACAGCATTTAGCGTTGCTGTTGAAATAAAGAGTGGAACGATTGGAAAGGATGATAGCAGATGCTCTACTGGGTCCAGCATGCAAAGAGTCACCTAGCTCCTTGCCATCCTGTTGCTTTTTAACAAATATTGAAATCTGGACAAAATACAGGACAAAATACCTTCCAAATTGGATATCAACTTCCCGAAGCACCAGCATTTCTCTGGTGATTTTGACGCCCCCATATTTTGGAGTTCATCCAGTCTCTGGCCTCATTTTTGGTCAGATCCCTTTTTTTTTTTTGCTTCTCTCAACACTTCCCTCTCTCTGTGCCTTGGAAGGCATTTTGTCTCTCAAGTGAGTGTGAAAGATACTCTGGCACGGTTCCGGGAAGTAGCGGTCGTGATGTCCTCCAAGACTTTCCCTTAACCCAACAACACCAAAGCCAAAAATAGGCACACCATGCTTGAAGGGCCATCGGGCCTGTTTCCATGCTGCATCTCTAAACTAAACTAAACTAAACTAAACTGACTCAGCGGGTCAGGCAGCATCTGTGGGGGGAATGGATACGTACCTTTCGGGCTGGGGTCCTGCTTCATACCTTCAGGATGTACTGGTTGTTTAGGGATGGATGGCACAAAGGGAATATCTTTGATGGGGTGAGGCCAGGATTGCCAATGTGAATGCAATGATCCGGTTAACAAATTAATCGGGGCAATTGAAGGGAGGAAAACAAACAAGAAGGCGTGTTAAAATTGTGAAAATCTATTGTTTGTCTATTGTACTTAGACGAGTATTAATCAAACACCACGTGAACTACATGAAGATCAGCTTTTGCTGAGGGCAAACTCATTGCACGACAAGTGCGTTAAGGGCTATGCCTACTCTTTTGATCAGCAGTTTTAAAGCAATCACAAAACTCCTAATGTGCTTACACAATGACTATTAGCGTGACCGCCCTTTCAGCTTATGGAGATAGAGAGCCCAGGTTCTGGTTAAATCATAATGTGTGGTTAAAAGTGTAAGCAGGTTGGGGGTTTGCTTCCAGGCAGCTGGACTGTGCGGCAGAAGGCTTTCATCTCTCCTTCAGTGTCGGCTCTGCCAGCAGATGTTGTCTTCCGCCCCTTGGTAAACGGCACTGCTGGAATTGTCACAGGGCGCATTAAAACTTAAAACATATCACCACTGCCACAAATCGGTGGGAGAAATCACAGAAAAACAATGCTGGAAATGCAGTACATGGCACCCTGCAACCGAGGGGCCAAGTTATCCAAGATTCTGCTGCCCAGGTGCTGGTGTGCATTCTCACTCATTGCCTCGTGCTGACTAAATCACAGAGGTTTACAATTATCTGATGCCTTTGCCTAAAACGTCCATCCAATCCCTCCACATCCTCAAGGCCTCTGTCTCTGCATCATTCTCCCGACCTACGATCAAAATATCTCCAGCCCTTCATCCACTCTCCAGATCTTTCCTGAATGTAATCCCTTCACCCATTACTGTCTGTGCTTTTAGCTGTTGACTTCTCTGCTAAAGTTCTCTCACTCTCTCTCTCTACCTCTCTGAAATACTGAACACCCATCATTTCCACCAGGCCTGTGCGCACCTGTCCTCAGAACACTTTTTATGTGGTTCAGTGTCAAGTTTGAAGAAGGGTCTCGACCCGAAACGTCACCCATTCCTTCTCTCCCGAGATGCTGCCTGACCTGCTGAGTTACTCCAGCATTTTGTGAATAAATCAAGTTTTATGAAGGTGCCTTGGGACATTTCACTACATTACAGATGCTTTGTAAATGCATTCTTAAATTAAATGATTCAGGTCAAATCTGCAATCTGGTGGACTGCTTTCTTTTCTTTTACTCACATACCACTCAAATGTTTCAAGGATGGCCTGAACGAGGGAAACAATCTAAGAGAATTGCCCGGGCGTGTTTTGGAGATGTCACAAACCAGAGAAGATAATAAACACACGGGGTGATGGCAGAGATTTTTTAAAAGTGTATAGGATCCTTGGCCTCGTCAAGAGACTGCAAAAGAAGAGAGTTAAGCTGAAACTGTGTAAATCTCTGTGAGACCTCGGGTGGAGTACTGTGATGAATGCCAGCAAGATTGTCAAGGCCTTGGAGAGAGAACAGAGGAGATTTATGAGAATGGGGCCAAGGAGGAGGTACATCTGTTCTGTGGTGAGAGAGGTTTGGATGAAACAAATCAGGAGAAATTGTTCAGTGTGGCAGAAAGGTCAGTAACCAGGTTTGGGGTAATTGGCACAAAATCCGCAGATGACAGCTCAAAACCATTCTTAACCCAGCTGACTTTTTTATGGTCTGCAAAGCAGCAACTGAAGAGGAAGCAAAAACAAATTCTGCAATTGCCTTTGAAAGAGACTTGGATAAGCACTTGAGGGGAATCGCATGCAGGGCCTATTGAAGGCAGAAAGGATGGCCACCGATTGGATGGCACTTCCAAAGAGCATGACGAGACGAACATCTAAAGTGGTGCTGTGCAACTCTGGCAGCTAGAAATGACAACTATTGATGCCATCTCCTCTCTGCTTCCATAACAGGAAGATTATTCCTTCAGGATTCGCCACAGTTGACTGACCAGTGTGATCTGCTCACAGAACAACGGTCACAGTGGTGTCACTCGGTACCACGTCAGGTTTACAAGAAAGAAACTCTTCTGTAGCTGTAACACTATATTCTGCGCTCTATTTTCTTTTTTCCAATACCTGATGTACTCATGCGTGATTAGCATGGATAGCATGCAAGGCAAAGTTTTTCATTGTATCTCGATACACATGGCCTTAATCAACCAACACCAATATCAAATGTAGGAAACCAAGAAATCTATACAGAATACATCTTGGTATTAAGTGACATTGATGAGAACAGACCAGCTTAGTTCTTTTGTTCTTTATCCTCCTTCAATCTGCATTGATCTCATCGATTTGTGGGATATGCTTCTGCGTCTTGCGAGGGCTTTGAAAGTGAGCCGTGCTTGTTGTGAAGCTAATGCGATTGAGTTTAAGAAATCCTTGCAAAACCATGGATGATGCCGGGTCATCTACAAATCACAGGAGCTCTGTGTCAACAATCTCTTGGCCAAATTCTTTTGGTATTGGTAGATTTTCAGGAGTTTGTGGCTGGTCGATTGACCGCCATTGGCGGAGGGTTGTACAGGTCCACCATCGATTTTCTGGCACCCTTGGCCTGGATCCTTTCCAGATTAACCGCTTTGCCGGACCAACAGAGGTCATGGTTTCCGAGAGGCCTCCAATGGTATTGGAATGCTCTAATTATTCCGCAGAGGGGCTGAGATGCCAGCCCGCAAAGTTGGCCTCGGAAGTCGGCTATGGGAATGGCCAGTTCCAGAGCCCTGGCCGCAGGGGACAATTTGACCCGCCCATCAGGTCGGAAGTCCCGGTGAGGTCGAGATCGGCTGCCTTACTTGGCCCAGACGCCACATTTTGCGTGGAACAACGAGAGTCGGGCCAGCAAGGCCAAGTCAGGCTATAAAAACAAGGATAAGGATGCTAAATAAACATGGCATGATGTCTAGCTTGTTAAATGTTATGCAGCCGACTGCGATGACTGAAATCATAGTCAGTGTCCTAATCTTTGCTGAAATGGGAGAGAAATAAACCTGATTTCTGTAGTCTATATTTTAACATAGATACTGCTCAAGGGCAACAACGATGAAGACAGTGGACAGCAGGAAATTGATGAGGTGGATTGTAACACTTTTGGCTGCAAGTCCCGACATGTATTCACAAGGTGTATATCGGTCTTTCTGACTCTAACCACAGCCCCTACCATCTAGTGCAGCAGAGTCAGCAGTAGACAGGAATTACACAACACACACCATCCCCCCTACACCCCACTCACTTATTAGTTCCAATTCTGCCTTAACAGCATTGTGACCACACCTTACGTGAACAAAGTGAGGTTGAATTTACCACACAGACATTTCATGCAATCTACCATGTGCTTGCTGGCTGTGTGTTCTCCACAGGCATCTGGTCCTGCCCTCTACATCTAAGGTGAGCTCCATACACTTCCCTGTAGAGTCACCTTGACTCTCATTTACACATCTATTCCACAAGTCACCACTCAAAGGGGAAAAAACGGCTCGATTGTAATCATGTATTGTCTTTGTGCTGACTGGATAGCATGCAAAAAAAGCTTTTCACACGTGACAATAAACTAAACTGACCTGAACACTTTTTCTGCCGCTGATCCATCAGACCCCTTTATAAACCTCATCGCCTCCGATATGTAGCCTCCGTCATGTAGTTAAACCATATGTAGCCTCCGTCATGTAGTTAAACCATATGTAGCCTCCGTCATATGTCGTCAAACCATCTTTCGGTTTGCAGAAAGATATTTGGCTAACAATCTAATTTTTTGATCAAAAATAATGCTCTTTGCACAAATATGTTTTGCTGGGATTTGGAAGCAGAAAATTGTAGTTTTGTACAGAATTAGCTGAGGCTATTCAGCTCACTGAACTTTGCTGGCTGGCTCTTTGAAAGCACGATCCAATAAGCCTTATCTCATGCCCCTAATCAATAGTCCTGACAATTATTCCTCCTTAATACTTTTCCACTTTCCCTTAGAAAATTAAGATTGTATCAGCTTCTATCACACTTCAGTTACTTCTTTCCTAATCAGTTCTACTCTCTCCAAAATGGATGAAAGAATGTATTTTTATGGTGCCTTAAACTCAGGATGTGTCAATGCACTTTACATACAATGAAAACCCTTTGAATCCATTTCTTTGCTGTAAAGGTAGAATCACAGCAGTCAACCTGTGCACAGCAACTTCCTAACAACACCAAAATACTGATAACTTATTTATTTAGATAAATGTTGGACAGGGCATAAAGGGATAAATACTGCAGATGCTGGAAACCTGAAATAAAAGCAGAAGATACATGGAGTGCTCATCAGGTCAGGCCACTTCTGTAGGAAGAGAAACAGCTAATATTTCAGGTCAATGAGATGTTGAAGGACCATCGACCTGAGACATTAACACTGCTCCCCTCTCTACAGATGCTGTCTGACTTGCTGGGTATCCCCATCATTCTCTGCTTCACACCAGGAATAGCTCTGTGGCAGGAATTCAGACGCTCCTCGATTCATTAAACGATCAGAAAAGACAACATCCCACACTCTTGTGCCAGTGATGTTCCTGGTGACTATCCACCTTGATTGTTAGAAAGATACAGCATTGCAGCATGCCATTTGGCCCACTGCGTCCACACAAACCATCGCTCACCCATTCCCACTAATTCTACGTTACCCCACTTATGTATGCAATTTACAGAAGTCTTATTAACCTTACAACCCACACATCTTTGGGACGCGGGAGGAAACCGGAGCACCCGGAGGAAACTCATGCGGTCACAGAGAGAACGTGCAAATTCCACCAGCAGCACCTGAGGTCAGGATCGAACCTGGGTCTCTGGCTCTGTGAGGCAGCAGTTCTACCAGCTGTGCCACACTGTGCCCTATCTCTTTCCTGTAGCTCAACAGGAAAGGGTTTGCCATCAGAAGCAGTCCTGGCTTACCTAAAAGTGTCATAGACATACAGCAGAGACACACACTCTTGAGCCCACTATGTCCATGCCCAGTATCACAGGCCCATCTTTGTTAATCCCATTTACCAGCACTAGTGCAAAATGAAATGATGTACCAGTGTAACAAACAGAAGCAATTAAATTCTAGGTATAAAGACGGAGTAAAATAAGACAAAAACTTTGTCGTATGGATAGCCACCTATTTTTTAAGGGCTAAAGAAATGGAATGAGGGAAAGCAAACAGGAAATTCTGTTCTGAAACGAAAGATAGAATCCCACAAAGAAAGTTTAGTTGAATATTCAATAATGAAACACCAAATGAGCAAAGAGTCCAACTTTCTAAGAGATTTAAGAGAATTAACTGAAGCAGAAGATGGTTAAAGAAAGCAGAACCTTGAACAAGAAAACAAACAGGAAAATGAAGCGAGAATAAAAATCAATTTGTGAGGTAATGTTATAAAGTTATGATAAAATATTTGGTGGTAGCATAAAATAACTCCGAAGCAGACAGAAATGGTGATAAGGTCATATGGGGATTTGTGGTGATAATCTCATTGGTAATGACAGTAAGATGGGAGAATTGTAAAATAATTACTTTATCGCAGAATGTATGGAGAAGACTGAGACAGTGGGCATGACATTTAGAGGAAATCAAGGAAATTACCTGTACAACTCTTGGCAGAATAATCCCAATCTATTTATTTATAATTATTTACATCTTTGCAGGCTACTTTATTGTAATCTTTTAAACGTTCTTTAATAATTTTTCTTTGTGTTTTTAAAACTTTTTTTACTTCTTTCCTGTTAAAGAAGAGATCAGGGATATAAAAGATAGAAAACAAATAGAAAAATAAGCTATCTTTGAGAGGATAAAATCTCTAGTTTGATTGAATAGCTTCCGTGCATATTAAATTAAAATAACAGAAGGACTACTGCAGCTAGAAATATAAATCAATATTCAATGTACAGGAAAGTGATATTGAAGGGCTGACAGGCAGTTAATATGCCTTCTATATTTAAAAGCAGAGATAGAAAAAATCCACGGAATCAAAGACCAATTTTCTCAATATAAATAGCACAAAAGATGATGACATTTTTACTTGGGCATCTAACCAGAAACTGAAAATATATTTGCAGAGGGGTAACATGATGACTGTAATTGAAGTTGTTGGCCAAATCATGGATGGCTTTCAACTTTAGACTTTAGAGATACAACACGGAAA
Source organism: Rhinoraja longicauda (assembly GCF_053455715.1). NCBI lineage: Eukaryota > Metazoa > Chordata > Chondrichthyes > Rajiformes > Arhynchobatidae > Rhinoraja > Rhinoraja longicauda. The sequence continues at coordinate 21,042,989 of NC_135957.1, read as the reverse complement.
CAGGCATTTTGTCCCACCGAGTCCGTGCCGACCAGCGATCACCCTGTTCACTATCCTACACACTAAGGATAACTTACAATTTCGCCGAAGCCAATTAACCTACAAACCTGCACGTCTTGGAGTTTGGTGGGCAACTGGAGCACCCGGAGAAAAAACACGTGGGCACAGGGAGAATGTACAAACTCTGTACAGACAGCGCCCATAGTCTGGATCGAACCCGGGTCTCTGGCGCTGTAAGGCAGCAACTCTATCGCTGCACCACCGTGCCATCCCTGTGGTGATGAATCAGCGTACAGGAGAGAGATAGAGCACCTGGTTGAGTGGTGTCACAGCAAAAATATTTTGCTCAACATCAACTAGAGCAGGGGTCTCCAAACTATTTATTCACAAAATGCTGGAGTAACTCAGCAGGTCAGGCAGCATCTCGGGAGAGAAGGAATGGGTGACGTTTCGGGTCGAGACCCTTCTTCAGGCTGAAAAAGGGTCTCATCATAGTCATCATAGTCAAAGGGTCTCATCATTGTCATCAACTCATCATAGTCTCCAAACTATGGCCCGCGGGCCACATCCGGCCCGCCAAGAGATTTTAACACATTCCGTGCTGCAGCTCTGCTTCCCATGTCTTCTGCCATCAGTGCCTCTCCGGCTCCCTCCCGGTGCTCCGAGTGTCCCGACAACTCTCCCTGTTCCTGTGTTCATCGCTCCTCCAGGCTCGGCGCTCCTGCTCCACGCCTCGCTTCCTGTGACTCTTCGGCCCCTTTCCGCTCGTGCTGGCCCTTCCGCCCTTCTCCCTGCTTGCCCTTTCCATCAGCCGGGCTCCATTTACACTTGGCCGGCGCTCAACAACTCAAGGCTGGGGCCGCCGAGCAGAGCCATGCTCCTCCTCTTCCACGGCCTCTTCCTCCAAGGCCGTAGAGCACGGCTCCCTGGGCCCTTCGCCCTCAGGCCCCAGCAGATCGCCGACCTCCAGCGCTCGCTGCTTCTACCCCTGCAGGTCCCTCGACTCGGGTTCTTCCCGCTGCTCCTCTCCCAGCTCGCTCAACCTCGTCCTTTCCTCCTGCTCCTCCTCCTCCTCCTCCTCTTCTCCCCCCGGTCAGCAGCCTCTGCTTCTCGGCCTTGCTCTCCTGCCTCTCTTCCCGGCCGCATTTCCCCTTCTCCCGCCGGCTGGCCAGACATCTTCCCAGCTGCTTCTTGCGTCCATGGGCTTTGCAGCCCTTCTCACAGTTCCTTTTCCTCTGCCGGATCCTCCAGCTTCGTCCCCTTTTTTTACAGCACAAAATTTGACCATGTTGGCGTTTTTTTCAAGGTAAGAATGTACGTGTTGCATGTGTTACTAGTGTATGCTGGAAGCTGCCATGTACTCCAGATGGCTTGAATTTCTTCCATTTGTTTTACTTAAGTTCTTTTTTGAGTTCATTAAATTTATAAAACTGACATTTCTTTATTTTATTTCCTACGGCCCGCATAAATGTGCCAAATATATAATGTGACCTTCATGCTGAAAGGTTTGGACGCCCCTGAACAAGAGCAATGAACTAATCATTGGCTTCAGAATGTGGAAGTCCGGAAATCACGTGCCAGTTGTAATCGGTAGGTCGGCGCGGAGAGAGTTAGACAATAGACAATAGACAATAGACAATAGGTGCAGGAGGAGGCCATTCGGCCCGTCGAGCCAGCACCGCCATTCAATGTGATCATGGCTGATCATTCTCAATCAGTACCCCGTTCCTGCCTTCTCCCCATACCCCCTGACTCCGCTATCCTTAAGAGCTCTATCTAGCTCTCTCTTGAATGCATTCAGAGAATTGGCCTCCACTGCCTTCTGAGGCAGAGAATTCCACAGATTCACAACTCTCTGACTGAAAAAGTTCTTCCTCATCTCAGTTCTAAATGGCCTACCCCTTATTCTTAAACCGTGGCCCCTTATTCTGGACACCCCCAACATTGGGAACATGTTTCCTGCCTCTAACGTGTTCAACCCCTTAATAATCTTATACTTTTCGATAAGATCTCCTCTCATCCTTCTAAATTCCAGTGTATACAAGTGTAGTCGCTCCAGTCTTTCAACATATGACAGTCCCGCCATTCCGGGAATTAACCTAGTAAACCCACGCTGCACGCCCTCAATAGCAAGTTAGCAACATTAAATCCCTGGGCATTCTGCGCCCAGCATATAGATGTGATAATTTTCTTAGAAGTTTAAAGACATTCAGCATGTCATCAAATACTCCAACCAATTTTTACAGATGCGTTGGAGAAAATATCCTCACGGGATGCATCATGGCCTGGTATGGCAATTCCAAATGCTGCGGAGACTGGTAGAACCAGCCCAGTCCATCATCCCACCATGAAAAGCATCTACAAAAGAAGACAGCATCTACCCTCGAAGATGCTACCATCAAATCCCACAATGGAAATTAAATTCAGATAATAGTTCAGAGTTGCGCAGGTAATGTCTTTGATTTCCTCTAAATGTCATGCCCACTGTCTCAGTCTTCTCCATACATTCTACGATAAAGTAATTATTTTACAATTTTCCCATCTTACTGTCATTACCAATGAGATTATCACCACAAATCCCCATATGACCTTGTGGGGGATGGAGGTGTAGAGTGACTGGACATTCAGGGTAAAGATGAGGGAGTGAGGGCATGGAAACCGGAAGTTATTGAGGAGACAGAGAGCATGTGAGGTGCCTTGGACATAGGTGGGGAGGGGTTTGACCAGGGGGGATAGGATGGAGGGACACGCCACAGCTAGCAGGCTCAGTAAAACGACCACAAAAGTACAGATAGACACAAAATGCTGGAGTAACTCAGCGGGGCAGACAGCATCTCTGGAGAGAAGGAATTCACAGAAGGATCTCTGAGAAAGATCCATCTCTGGAGAGAAGGATCTCTGAGAAAGATCCATCTCTGGAGAGAAGGATCTCTCCAGAGACGCTGCCAGTCCTGCTGAGTTACTCCAGCATTTTGTGTCTATCTTTCGTTTAAATCAGCACCTGCAGTTCCTTCATGCACAGAAAATACAGGATTGTAAAACCCTTCAGAGGAAGCAATCTGCCCCCCTTCCCCTTGTAAATGGTCTATTGTAAATCTCAGTGATACCCTCTGCTCCATGCATGACCTCCCCAGAGGTCCCTCCCCTTGGTTTCCCAAAGGCACTGCCTTTTTCCTTGGATGGAGTTGAGGGGGCAGGTAAAGGGACAGGTGTTGCATCTCCTGCGGTTGCAGGGGAAAGTGCCCGGGGATGGGGTTGTTTGGGTAGGAAGGGACGAGTGGACCAGGGAGTTACGGAGGGAACGGTCTCTGCGGAACGCAGAGAGGGGAGGGGATGGGAAGATATGGCCAGTGGTGGGGTCCCGTTGTAGGTGACGGAAATGTGGGCGGATGATGCAATCGCTTCGCTCAACACCTTTGCTCAGTCCGCCTTAACCAACCTGATCTCCCGGTGGCTGAGCACTTCAACTCCCCCTCCCACTCCCAGTCTGACCTTTCTGTCATGGGCCTCCTCCAGTGCCACAGTGAGGCCCACCGGAAATTGGAGGAACAGCACCTCATATTTTGCTTGGGCAGCTTGCAGCCCAGTGGTATGAACATTAACTTCTCCAACTTTAGATAGTTCCTCTGTCCCTCCCTTCCCCTCCCCTTCCCAGATCTCCCTCTATCTTCCTGTCTCCACCTATATCCTTCCTTTGTCCCGCCCCCCTGACATCAGTCTGAAGGAGGGTCTCGACCCGAAACGTCACCCACTCCTTCTCTCCTGAGATGCTGCCTGACCTGCTGAGTTACTCCAACATTTTGTGAATAAATAGCTTCATCCATGGTGAGCGTCTCACTGCTCTGCACACTGCTGTGATGCCCCTTCTCCCGTGGGCTCGGAGGTTGCGGCTGTGTTTTACTATCAGGTGCGGTGACTTGGAAAACCAAAAACCATCCGGTACTTTGCGGCATGGCACACGATGAAATGATCAGCTTGAATGTAAATCCTCAATCTTTTCAGGATGTACTCATCCCAGTCCCACTCACCCTCCCGAACCACCGCTCGAGAGACAGGATCCATCATTGCGAATGCAAAGCTAGCATTTATTTCAAGATGGCTAGAATACAAAAAAAACAGGGGTGTAATGTTGAGGTTCTATAAGGCACTGGTCAGGCTGCATTTGGAGTATTGTGAGCAATTTTGGCCCCCATATCTGAGGAAGAATGTGCTGGCTATGGAGAGGGTCCAGAGGAGGTTTATGAGAATGATCCCATGAATGAGTGGGTTAACATATGCTGAGTGTTTGTCGGGCCTGCACTCGCTGGAGTTTAGAAGGATGAGGGGGACCTCATTGAAACTTACCGAATAGTGAAAGGTTGGAGAGAGTGAATGTGGAGAGGATGTTTCCATTAGTTAGAGAGTCTAGGACTAGAGGTTATAGCCTCAGAATTAAAGGATATATCTTTAGAAAGAAAGATGAAGGAATTTATTTAGTCAGAGGGTGGTGAATCTGTGGAATTAATTGGACAGACGGCTGTGGAGGCCAAGTCAATGGATATTTTTAAGACCGTGAGTGACAGGTTCTTGATCATAAGAGTGTCAGGGGATATGTCAGGGGTTGAACTTATTTGTCCAGGCTCACAATCTATGTCTGTCTCCTAGTTCCCTCCAGGCCTTTAAACAAAGGTTTATCAAATTTCAAGAACATGTGTGCAACTATATGTATGTACATACATGTAAATACACAATTCATGTACATCCGAAATTAATCCTTTGACATGTAAAGTATCCATGGGATGAAGATCAATGTTGGATACGTGAATTGTGAAAGAGATGAGAACATTTTTAATGCTTTCTCTCTTCGGGAAATCATCTCTGCTGGCGACCTGTTAAAAACAGCTCCTGCATGCAGATCCACTTCAGCCTGTTTCACAGTGATAAATGAGCCCACTTAATGAGCAGATGGAGCAGTATTTTTCTGTCTTGAAAAATCTCCAAGAGAAACGAGGACTGTGCAAGTGACAGCGGTCTTCTTAAATGTACTCAGGTCTGTACAAATGTAGTCGGGTTCTCAAAACCATTTACTGATCCATATATTTTTATAATACATATAAAACAGATTCAACAGTGACCTTCAGAAGGGAATCTGCTACATATTTCACGGTGAATAATTTGCAAGGCTGTAGGGGTTGAACAGGGACTGACACTGGATGGATAACTCTTTCAGAGACTCTGGCTCAATGGGCCTAATGTCTTTGCTCTATGCTGTGACCCACTGTGAAAATAAAATATTAACTTTAATTATTTAAAGAATTTATTAGGAAAACCTGTTCTGTGTCATGTCACACAACGTGCGACATTATTATTGTACGATATCGACATTTACAAGACACCATTGTGGTATTTTATGAAATTTTAAAATAAATGATTTCCCTGTGAATTGTCATTTGTTGGGAACCAATTGAGGCCAGTTCATAAGCCTTGCATTGACATTGTTTTTCTCAGATCTCTGGAGCAAAATGGTGCCTCTGGAGACAGTGGCAACCTTTATCTCTCAGTCATGGACACCAACAGATTGGTATGTGCATAGGTTTCCCGCCTTGCTGCTGGAACCATAAAGTGATGGAGTTTGATCTTGTATTCATACATGCAGCATTAGGCACTGGTGACTCACAGTTCTAAGGACCTGGCTATAGATCATAATTTCAGAAGTGATAGGAGCTGAATTAGGCCATTCGGCCCATCGAGTCCACTCCGCCATTCAATCATGGCTCTATCTCTCCCTCCTAACCCCATTCTCCTGCCTTCTCCCCATAACCTCTGACTCCCGTACTAATCAAGAATTTATCTCTCTCTGTCTTAAATATATGCACTGACTTGGCCTCCACAGCCTTCTGTCGTCAACGAATTCCACAAATTCACCACCCTCTGACTAAGGAATTCTGTAGATAGACCCAAAATGCTGGAGTAACTCAATGGGTCAGACAGCATCTCCAGAGAAAAGGAATAGGTGACATTTTGGGTCGGGACCCTTCTTCAGACAAGGAGGTGGCCCCAGTTGCGATTAGTGTGCAGTAGACATGTTCTCCCAGTGACTACCTGGGTTTCCCCAGGGTGCTTCAGTTTCCTCCCATAAAACAAATTGTATCAGAAGGTTAACTGGTGACTGTAAATTGTAACTTTGTGTATTAAGTGGGCAAAGTCGAATTGGTGGGCAAATGTGGGATTTCCATTCCTCTCTGTACCTCCACAACGACCAGGAGGCTCTGGAGAGGGTCCAGAGGAGGTTCACAAGAATGATCCCAGGAATGAGTGGGTTAACATATGATGAGCGTTTGTCGGCACTGGGCCTGTACTCGCTGGAGTATAGAATAATGAGGGGGGAACCTCATTGAAACGTTCAGAATAGTGAAAGGTTTGGATAGAGTGGATGTTTCCACTAGTGGGAGAGTCTTGGACTAAAGGTCATAGCCTCAGAATTAAAGGATGTTCTTTTTGGAAGGAGATGTGGAGGAATTTCTTTAGTCAGAGGGTGGTGAATCTGTGGAATTCGTTGCCACAGAAGGCTGTGGAGGCCAAGTCAGTGGATATATTTAAGGCAGAGATAGATAGATTCTTGATTAGTAGAGGTGTCAGATGTTATGGAGAGAATGAATGAATGAATGAATGAATGAATGAATGAATAAGTTTATTGGCCAAGTATGCAGGTACAAGGAATGTGCCTTGGAGCTCCACTCACAAATGACAACACAAACATACAGTTATCAATTAAGAATAAAGCATAAACACATCAAAACAATAAGGGAGACAACACCAAAACACAAGAGGGAGTGGTTGGGATGACTGGTCCTTGATTATGCTGGTGGCCTTGCCGAGGCAGCGTGAAGTGCAAATGGAGCCAATAGAAGGGAGGTTGGTTTGTGTGATGGTCCGGGCTGCGTCCACAATTCTCTGCAATTTCTTGCGGTCTTGGATGGAGCTGTTCCCAAACCAAGCTGTGATGCATCCTGATAAATTTATTTCTACGGCGCATCTGTAGAAGTTAGTGAGAGTTGTTGTCAAACTTCCTAAGCCTTTCATAATCAAATACGGAACTGTGACTCCGTCAATCAATCCGTGGCACATCTCTCTAAAGCTGAAGTGTCTGACGAAGGGTTCCGACCCAAAACATCACCCGTGGTTTTTCTCCAGAGACGCTGCCTGACCCGCTGAGTTACTCCAGCTCTCTGTGTCCATCTCCAAAGATAATGATTGGTAGCCACATTTCCTCTGCAGAACATTTGTATTAACAAACGTATCACTTCACTTTGCATTCCCTGCTTCAGGAACAAGCCTGTTATCTGTTAGGAAACATTCCAGTGGGATGTCCTTCGGGAGTCAGCAGATCGATAAATCTTTCTACTGTATCTCCATGCATCTGTATTCATCCGCCTGCCAGCTCAATTACAGAAGCCAAGTCCAACCTGCCTGTCAGCACTGGGATACTTTTTCATTTGCAACACATTTTACCAGCTTGCCAACATCTCAAGGGCCGTAAAAACATCCTCATGCCAATGTGAGAAAGCAGGGCTGTAGGGAGGTCGGGAAGGGGGGATTGGAGACGATGGAATTGCTCTACTAGGACCTGTTGCGCTGAATGGCCTCCTGTGTTTTAAGAAGTGAGGTTATCAAAGATGCTGGTGAAACAAAAATTCATTCGGTACCTAAAATCGAGTTCAGCATGGGAGCATTGACGAGTCCTTTAGCAATATCTGCCATTGGCTTATGCCTGGTGATTGTCTCTCCTTATGCTCCTGGGAACATCATCCAGTTGTCCAGTTGAAGGGTCAACTCTGACATTATTGCCTGGCAACACAGTGGCACAGCTGGTAGAGTTGCTGCCTTACAGTGCTGGAGACCCCGGGTTCCATCCTGACCTCGGGCGCTGTCTGTTTGGAGTTTGCACGTTCTCCCTGTGACCGCGTGAGTTTCCTCCGGGTGCTCTGGTTCCCACATCCCAAAGACGTGCGGGTTTGTAGGTTAATTCACCTCTGTAAATGTGTCAGTGAGTGGACGAGAAAGTGGGATTACATCGAACTAGTGTGAATAGGTGATTGATGGTCAGCATGGACTTGCTTTGCCGAAAGGCCTGTTTCGTTGCTGTATCTCTTAATAAAACTTCAACCAATCATCGGACAATACTCCGGTGATTGTTTTAAAATCCTCAGAGGGTTTTAAATTTTCGCAGTGATTCCTCTTGATTTTTATTTTCTGTTAGCTATGTTGCTTGACAGAAAATGAATGCCTTCGCTTTGTTGAGAATTAGAGGCCAAATGCCAGCCTCTTAAAATGATTTATTCGCTGGCAGTTGGCTGCTGGTTCATTAATGATTTTATTTTACGAGGATTCGCTGTTCGGTTCTCCTGATTCATCAGGTCAACTGCAGGAGTTATGATCTTCATTTGTACATTATTGCCATGTCACTGCCCATAAAACCTGGAGGATTGTAATTACACTCAGTGCTGATGCACATGTTTGGTAGTCTGGCATCTACACCAGTGAGCAATAAGTGGTGTTTGGGTGAAAGCTAATTATTACCAGCTTTCACTCAGGGAATCGTCCACACGAAAGGCATGAATGAAAGGCATAGATAGAGTGGATGTGGAGAGGACGTTTCCACTGGTGGGGGAGTCCAGGACCAGAGGTCATAGCCTCAGAATTAAAGGGCACTCTTTTAGAAAGGAGATGAGGAGTAACTTCTTCAGTCAGAGGTTAGTTAATCTGTGGAACTCATTGCCACAGAGGGCTGTGGAGAACAAGTCAGTGGATATTTTTAAGGCGAGATAGACAAATTCTTGATTAGAACGGGTGTCAATGGTTACGGGGAGAAGGCAGGAACATGGGATTAGGAGGCAGAGATCAGCCATGATTGAATGGCAGAGTAGACTCGATGGACCGTATGGCCTAATTCTACTCCTATAACTTGGGAACTTGGGAACACCAAGTTCACCCATGCCATGGGCCAGTTCTACACTTGTAAGCTCACCCCGACAGTGTTGTGCCACGGTCACCTATTTTCAGCTCTGCAATGTTCCCGGGTGTCTGCCCTGCCCCAGCAGAAGCTGCCTCCAGAATCAGCTCCCTCATTCCATTCCCTGCAAACAGGCGGCCCTAACTTATACCAACTTCAGTTCATAGCTTGGCTTAGCTTAGTTTAGGTTATCATAGTTTATCTTACCATATCTTATCATTGCTTAGTTTGGCTTAGTTTAGTTTATCATATCATAGTCTATCTTATCATCTTAGCATAGTATATCATAGCAAATCATAGCATTGCAGTGCATAGCATAGTTTAGCAAAGTTTATCATATCATATCATATCATATCATATCGCTTAGCCTATCACAGCATATCATATCGCTTAGCATATCACAGCATATCATATCGCTTAGCATATCACAGCATATCATATCATATCGCTTAGCATATCACAGCATATCATAGCTTAGCTACGCATATCTTAGTACTTCCGTATTGTATCTCCGTCCGCATTGCAACCGAACATCGTGGAGCTGGCGGGCCCTTTATTAGGGATCGACTTCGGGAGCTCCAACCGCAGGAGCTTCGACCGCCCCAATGGCAGAAGCTTCGATCACCCTGAAGCGGGAGCTTTGATCATTGACTGTGGGTGTTCGACTGCCCCGCCCACGGGAGAAAAGGAGGGAAGAAGATAATACGTTATTGCCTTCCATCACAGTGCCCTGTGGTGAATGTTTTACGTAGTTGTGTGTCTCGTTGCTTTTTTGGTATGACTGTATGGCACATCAAATTCTTTTATGTTTTTGCATACTTGGCTAATAAATTAATTATAATTACAATTACAATTACAATTAGCATACCATATCATATTTTAGCATACCATTATCATATCTTGACATGTCATATCATATCAATATATCACATCACATCTTAGCATATCGCAGCACAGCTCAGCAAAGCTGACAGAAGCTCAGCAGAGCGAAGCTTAGTGAACGCAGATTGCTGGCGCTGCAAAGGAGCAACTCTTCTGTTGTGCCATTGTGTGCATTGGTGGTGAGTGGGGGAGGTGTTGGGGAGAGGGGAATGTGAGGAGGAGGGATTGGTAATATTCAACATCGCTATGTATGGTTAGAGTTGAGACTTAAAACAAATACATTGTGATAAAGAGGGTTCTGAACTGCCTGCAGAAACAGCGTCTCGCAGTGTCATTTACTTTAGCTCTACTCCTGGCCTTTTGAAGTGTGAAAGCCTCAGCAGGCCTGACTTTAATCCCTACATGTGTAACTTAGCTGCATCACAAAATGGGACATGAAAAAAAGAGAATGGCACAAAGAGAGTTCTTGGATCATTAAGTCCTGTGGGACTTAACGGCAGTGATAGAGAGCGTGCTGAACAAGAGCAAGCAGCCTCTTCCACTGTAACCACGAGTCACGAGTCAAGAGTGTTTTATTGTCATACATCCCAGTTAGAACAATGAAATTCTTACTTGTAGCACCACAACAGAATATGTAAACATAATACACTGTAAACGATATAATAAACGAGAAAAAAAGGCCAGTGTGTGTATATATACACACCGATCAGCCAAAACATTATGACCACTGACAGGCAAAGTGAATAACATTGATTATCTTGTTACAATGGCACCTGTCAAGGGGTGGGATATATTAGGCAGCAAGTGAACCGTCAGTTCTTGAAGTTGATGTGTTGGATGCATGAGAAATGGGCAGGAGCGACTTTGACAAGGGCCAAATTGTTATGGTCAGACAACTGGGTCAGAGCATCTCTGAAATGGCAAGGCTTGTGGGGTGCTCCCTGTCAGCAGTGGTGAGTACCTACCAACAGTGGTCCGAGGAGGCAGGAGAATGAGGTTAGGAGGGAGAGATAGATCAGCCATGATTGAATGGCGGAGTAGACTTGATGGGCTGAATGGCCTAATTCTACTATTCCTTATGACCTTATGACCAGTATGACTTCTCAGGGCAAATGAACACTGTTTTAGAACTGCACCTGGGATGTATGAAGGCAGGCAAGCTCTTTGTGGATGATATTCACTCAGTGGAGTTGGGTATTGGATTTTATTTTGCCTTGGGTTAAGGAGTCTGTGATGGCTTCATCTCTTAGACACTATTTCTCAATGAGACCATGCTGATCTGTATTCTAGCTTTATCCAGCCACTTTAGCTGTTCAAAATCTTCAGTTAGCCAAACCCCATTGCTCTCAGTTCTGATTATTGACATAGCTCATTGCTCTACACCTTGTGGGAGAGTTTTCTGTTCTTCCAGTCTTTGCATGGAAGAGTGTTTCCTAACGTTTGTGTTGAATTCTAAGGCCGCATGTCGTTGTTCCTAACTCTCTAACGTACCAATCCCTTTCAAAAATCCTCAAACCATCTCTCAAGCCATTCCTTAACTTCACATTCCAAGCAACATGAGCCAACTTTGTGTGATCCCTTTTCGTAATCTATTCCTTGGAGCAAAGTACTAGTCCGGTTGCACTGCCGACAAAGTGAACAGAGGTGAGTGGCTCAGAATTGTTCAAAGTCCAACAGATTTTGTTAACCGGACCTTTGTATCGTGCAGCAACTTCCCCCTCTAGGTGTAAATGCTGGTTGCCCATCAACATTATTCCTATTCGCAGCAATTCAGTGATCAGTGTATATGGAGCCCTAAACCTCACTGGGTCACTGCTGTTGCAAGCTTGTTGACACTAAAAATTTGGATCTTTTTATTTTTGGTCCAGAAGGGATGGCTCTGTGCTCAATGAACCAAAGCCGTCTCTTACCATGTAACCCACTCACTCAGTGTTTATCAATGTCTCATTGTCACTTTGTGCTCCTGTCTGCACAGTTTACCATCACCGATCCTTGGGCTGTGTTTTACGATAGTGATTCAGCGAGCCATAATACCAGGAGCGGCATGGCGGTGCAGCGGTAGAGTTGCTGCCTTACAGCGCCAGAGACCCAGGTTCGTTCCTGACTGTGGGTGCTGCTTGTACAGAGTTTGTATGTTCTCCCCGTGATCTGCATGGATTTTCTCCAGGATCTCTGGTTTCCCCCCACACTCCAAAGATGTACAGGTTTGTGGGTTAATTGGCTTGGCATAATTGGAAATTGTCCCTAGTGTGTGCAGGATAGTGTAAGTGTGCGGGGATCGCTGGTCGGCGCGGCCTCGTGGGCGGAAAGGCCTGTTTCCATGCTATATTCCTAAACTAAACTAAAACTAATGGAGCTCAGTTTTGATGTTCTCAATTTCACCTCCCCACCCCACCGCCTCCCCGCCCCACTGTCGTCCCAACAGTTTTTCTACGGGGGGAAGGCGAGAGTTGCAGACTTCCCTCTACCATTCCTGTGACAGAGGGCATCCTGACCAAAAACAAGATGAGCCTAGATAGACACAAGATGCTGGAGTAACTCAACGGGACAGGCAGCATCTCTGGAGAGAAGGAATGGGTGACAAATGGTCGAGACTTTCTTCAATATGATCCTAGCTCTAATTATACGGTAGCCGTACTTTAAAATTAAGGAGACGAGGGGCATGTGAGCTATCTTGGACATAGGTCGGGAGAGATTGGACCAGGGTGTATAGGGTCATGACCTGAAACGTCACCCATTCCTACTCTCCAAAGATGCTGCCTGTCCCGTTGAGTTACTCCAGCTTTTTGTGTCTATCTTCTAATTTTACTGTCATGCCTCCCAGTTTTGTGGAGATGAGGAACGCAGAGCCAGATCTATCTTATTTGTTTGCTTGGGCCACTGGACTTTGCATAGGCTCTGCAACATTGTGTGCTAGGTTCCTTATCTCCACAGTTCATCTCCCTCTAAATCCCAGTCTTCCCTGTCACATTCTCCAATGCTTGACCCTTCTATCTGTTCAATGGTCGAGGAAATACTAACCAGGCTGAAACCACAACCCCTCCAAATTATCCCACGTGATTCTCACATTGGAGTTGTGGCTCGGGCTGCACCGTTTTGGGAGGGTTTACAAAATGGGCACTCGTAGGTTTCTTGAGAAATAACATAAGGGAGGCAAATGACACGTGACTTACAGTGTCGGACCTGAGTTCGATCCTGACCATGGGTGCTGTCTGTGGGGAGTTTGCACATTCTCCCTGTGACCGCGAGGGTTTTCTCCTGATGCTCAGGTTTCCTCCCACCTTCCAAAGTCATACACGTTTGTAGGCCAATTGGCTTCTGTAAGTTATCCCTAGTGTGGAGGATAGAACTAGTGTATGGGTGATCATTGTTTGGGATGGACTCGGTGGGCCGAAGGACCTGTATCCTTATTGCATCCCTAAACTAAATTCCATATTGAATGGGAGGCTGTTGGGACGTGTGGGAGAGTCCTTCCCAACTTGTAGTGGGAGAGTCCTTCCCAACTTGAATCCGTGCTTCCCAGCGGAGCCAGCCTTGAATCCTCCCGGAGGCTGGTGTACACAGGCACAATATAATATCTGCAAGCCTGGCTCTGGAGTAGATGACAGAAGGTGACTCAATGCTTAGAGGATAATGGACTTGTAAGGTCTGCTGTCAGATTCTGTAAATACAAGGAACTGCAGATGCTGGTTTATTAAAAACAGACACAAAAGATGTTTCAGGGCAGGACCCTTCTTCAGGACTGATGGGGGGGGGGGGGGGGGGGAGAAAGGTGGAAGATGAAGGGGCAGGACAAAGTCTAACAGGTAATAGGTGGATACAGGTGAGGGGTGGGGGGGGGGGGGGGGGTGTTGATAGGCAGTTGGTTGGGTAAAGGCCAGAATGAAATGAAAGGTGTGAAACAGTTGCTGTGTCTACGCTCAGTCTTGCCGATGTACAGGAGGCCACATCGGGAACACCAGAAGCAGTTGATGAAGTTGGAGGAGGTGTACCTCTGTCTCTTGCATGGAAGGACTGCTGGCATTTCTGGATTGAGGTGCGGAATAGGGACAGAGGCCTTCATTTGACGAAGAGAAAGAGTTCATCTTTAGTTACTATATTAAAAAAAAGTTCTATTCGTAAGATTTTAACAGGCGAGAAGATTTAATACTTCTTATGGCATATTATACCATCTGTGACAATGTTGTCATTATTAAAGTTTGCATAAATTATTAATTCAGATTAAACGATGTGAATTCTTAAAACATTCTAAATTGTGTACACACTTCTGGGCAAATCTGTTCTATGGTGGATGTTGTCTTTCAGTCATTTAAATTCATAATGTAATCCAGTTTCTTGATAAACATACTTAGCTTCGATAGCCAGAAGGTTTATCCGGTTTGTTCATGAGGAGACACTAGCCAATGTAAATGCCCAAACTTACATTTTGTGTTTATCAGGATCACATCACTGCCTCAGTGCTAAACAGATTGCTTTGATGTTTATGATAACAGTCAGTCTGGGAGCAGAAATGGGGACGTGCCTGAGCAACCCCACTGCAAGCCGCACAAGTTAATGTGCGTTTGATTCTTAGCAAGCTCAGAGCGATGAATCTGCCATTTGAATAGAAAAGAATAGAATTTTTAGATTTAGATTTAGAGATACAGCGCGGAAACAGGCCCTTCGGCCCACCGAGTCCGCGCCGCCCAGCGATCCCCGCACACTAACACTATCCTACACACACTAGGGACAATTTTTACATTTACCCAGTCAATTAACCTACATACCTGTACGTCTTTGGAGTGTGGGAGGAAACGGAAGATCTCGGAGAATACCCACGCAGGTCACGGGGAGAACGTACAAACTCCGTACAGGCGGCGCCCGTAGTCAGGATCGAACCTGAGTCTCCGGCGCTGCATTCGCTGTAAGGCAGCAACTCTACCGCTGCGCCACCGTGCCGCCCTGGAATACTTTATTGTCACATGTGACAAGCCACAGTGAAACGCTCTACTTGCATACCTTCCCAAGGTTCACTAATAGTCACCCATAAAGGGTGCTTACAAAGTTACAAATCCCCTCCCCATGCCAGTTCCCCATTGACTGAATGGTCTGGTGACATGTTTCCCTGCCCTGGCATTGTTCATCCACATATTTAGCCTCTACGGCTGGGGGGGGGGGGGGGGGGGGGGGGCACTTTGTTACAGGGGACTGGGAGGAATGAGCTCTGACTCCGATTACACTCTTCGGGAAAAGCTGGAGAGATTTGGGCCTCTGGGTTGACCGACTGAGGCCCTTAACATTCCAAATGGAAGCAATTGAGGAGATATAGATATAGGAGACCAGTACAAAGTTATATACTTTGATAAGGAACAGTACCTCATATTCCTTGGTTAGCTTGCAACCCAACGGTATGAGTATTGAATTCTCCAATTTTAAGTAACAGCCCTCTGCCCTCTCTTTCTCTTGTGCCAGACACCTTCTCCAGTGCGCACCCATGACTCCCACTATCCCCCCCCCCCCAGTCATCCTGCCCTTTCCCCTCTCTCGTACACTCATCTCCCATCTCCAAGTCCCTCATTTCCCTTTTTCCTCCCATCTTTCCCTTCCCCGCTGTCCTCTTCCACTTATATCACTCCCTCTGGTTTTACGTTTCACTCTTCTCTCCTTTCCTGACATCCTTTGATTCCTTATCACCTCTAGCATTTGTCACTTAGTCCAGCTGTAAGCCAATCAAACCCCCTCAGTGTGCTGCACCAGGTGTGGCACAGTGGCACTGCCGGTAGAGCCACTGCCTCACAGTGTCAGAGACCCCGGTTTGATCCTGATCTCCTGGGTTTGATCCTGATCTCCCAGATTAGATCCTGATCCTGATCTCCCGGATTTGATCCTGATCTGTGTGGAGTTTGCATGTTCTTCCTGTGATCGCTTGTATTTCCTCAGGTCCTCCAGTTTCCTCCCATATCCTAAAGACTGCAGGTCTAGAGATTAATTGCCCTCTGCAAAATTGTCCCTAATGTGTAGTGAGTAGATGAGAAAGTGGGTTAGCATAGAACTACTGTGAACAGGTATTCAATGGTCAACTTGGACTCAATGGGCTTAAGGGTCTGTTTCCATGCTGTATCTCTAAACCAAATTAAACGTAACTAGCTATCAGTTGCAATGCCCCCACCTCACCTCCAGCTTTCTCCCCCCTACTATATTCAGCCTGAAACTTTGCCTGTCCATTCCCTCCATTAATCTTGCCTGACCCATTGAGTTCCTCATGCACTTTGTGTTTTGCTCAAGGCTCCAACATTTGCAGTTCCTTTTGTTGCTCTCTGACTTTTATATATGTAAAGTAAAAATACATCCAATTGGTCAGAAATCCCAACGGTCAGCTCGCGCAGTAGTCTGGAATTTGAGCTGGGATCCCTGAGTACAGGCTGGGCATGAGACGAGGCTCGGAGACTGAATCGTACTTGAATAATTGGGATTGTAACACTGTTGGGTTGGTAGCCGGAGAGCTAGAGAGCTGAAACAGGGCAGCACAATGGTGCAGTGGTAGGGTTGCTGTATTACAGCACCAGAGACCCAGGTTCGATCTTGACTGTGGGTGCTGTCTGAACAGATTTTGTAAGCTCTCCCTGTGACCACGTGTATTCCTCCGGATGCTCTGGTTTCCTCCCACATTCCAAAGACATGCAGGTTTGTAGGTTCATTGGCTTCTGTAAATTGTCCCTAGTGTGTAGGATAGAACGAGTGAACAGATAATCGTTGGTCGGCGTGTGCCAAAGGACCTATTTCTACACTGTATCTCTACACTAAACTAAACATACAAGATGAAACCCATCGGCTTCTGTTTCCAGTTCCCTTTTGACTCTCTGGGACTCAGCTTCCCGCTCCCTTTAGCACACTGGGTTTACTGGAAAACTTATCATATTTTATGTTTAAACAAAAATGTGAAATAAAAGTGTGAAAGAAAAGTAGCGTAACATCCAATAGTCGAGACAATCTACAGCTCAGCACCACCAACGTCTTGGAATTTTGGAGTTTGCTGATTCTCTGGATACCGGATGATCAGTTTATTATTGTGTATTACTCTGTAGGTTCATAAGTTCATAAGAGATCCGGGTTCGATCCTGTCCTCAGGTGCTGCATGTGTGGACTTTGCATGGTCTTCCTGTGACCTGGGGTTACTCTGTAATGGAACGACCAGTTTGATTATCTTGAAAAACTTGATAAACTGTGTCAAGCTGGGTTCTGTGACTAGCTCTGCCTGGAATTGAAATGAACTGGGGATTATTCTGTTTCTCTGCGTTTTAAGAAAAGATGGCAAACAAAGAGACTTTACCACTACACTGCCATCTTGCACTGCCTACAGCCAAAGACAGACTGCTAAGCATCATATATTTGTTACGACATTTGCGCTACAACCTTGCTTTCAAGTCAGCGACGAAACAAGTATATTAAATCATAAGAAGCACAGATTGAGGAGATTGTTAGTCTTTTTCTCAGGGTCAAAATGTCATATATAAGAGGGCATTGGATTAAGGTAAGAGAGGAAAAGCATAAAGGGGAGATTTTGCAGAGTTGTAGATGCCTGGAACGCACTGCTAGAGAAGGTAACAGAAGCAGATAGGAGAGCAACGTTTAAGAGATATTTAAAACATTCTAAATTTAGACAGACACATGAACAATCAGTGAATGGCGGGACATAGACAATGTGCGGGCAGATGGGATTATTTTAATTTGGCATCATGGTCAGCATTGAGATAATGGGCTGAAGGGTCGGTTCATGGGCTGCACTGTTCCATGTTTTATGTCAAGAGTCAAGAGCGTTTAATTTTCATATGTACTGGCAATGGAACAATGAAAATCTTACTTGCTGTGGCTTTACAGGACCATTAACGCAATTACACGGCAAATGAATGTACAACAATCAATAATACAATAAATTAATAATCAGTAATATTAATACGAGGTACCAAAACTATAATGGTGCAAAACTGAAGCATTTAATGCAATCTAAACAAGACGTCCATTGTAGAAATGCTTTTGTTTCTCTTGTCAAAATTAGGCTGACTCCAGCTTTCAGACTGTGCTGAGGAATAAGATTACACACAAAGAGATGTCAACGTTCTAATTTAAAAACTATTGATCTGGAGCTGGGATCCACAATCTAATATCACTGTGTCAAAATACAACATACGAATTACAAACAACTTGACTCTTTAAGTGATATCAATTTAGCAAAATTGTCAGTCTACAGTGGACATGGTTTCCAAATTGTAAAACCATTTTTTTTTTGTTGCCTCTGCTATCTATTGTATACATTGGTTCCATGTTTGCTCAGGCACAGTGTTTTGTAGCATGCCGTTAATTAGACTTCTTCCCGCAGCCTTTCCTCTGCAGCTTGCAGGAAGTGTGAACTGTTAACAGTGCAACAGGGGCAGCAGGGCTACTGCCAAGCAACAACTAATGCTGTGTGTGCTCTTTATTAAAGAAGCAGAGGAATGGCAGGGGTGGAAATATGGAACAAGCTGTTAGAGGAAGTTATGGAATGAGCTGCCAGAGGAGGTAGCTGAGGCAGGTGCAAAAACAACATTACAGCACAGAAATCGGCCTCTCATCCCAGAATGGAGATGAAGAAAAAGTTTTTCACTCAGAGTTGTGAATCTGTGGAATTCTCTGCCTTAGAATGCAGTGGAGGCCAATTCTCTGGACGCTTTCAAGAGAGAGCTAGGTAGAGCTCTTAATGATCGCGGAGTCAAGGGATACGGGGAGAAGGCAGGAACGAGGTACTGATTGTATATGATCAGCCATGATCACGGTGAATGGCGGTGCTGGCTCGAAGGGCTGAATGGCCTACTCCTGCACCTATTGTCTCTTGTCTATTGTCTAAAGTCTATAATGTGTGTGCCAAACGTAGTGCCTGGTTATGTGTAGGAAGGAACTGCGGAGTCTGGTTTAAACCGAAGATAGACACAAAATGCTGGAGTAACTCAGTGGGACAGGAAGTATCTCTGGAGAGAAGGAATGGGTGACGTTTTGGGTCGAGACCCTTCTTCAGACTGCCAAGTATAAACTGGTCTCATTTGTCTGTGCATGATCCTTATCCCTCTTTAACCTGCACTTCCAAGTGCCTTTCTGAAGGCCTGTTGAACGCCACTTAAATGCCATTTAAAAGACATTTGGACAATTACATGGATAAGAAAGATTTAGAGGAATAAGGGCCAAATGCAAGTAAATGGGACTAGTTTAGATGGGGCATTATTAATTGGCATAGACAAGATGGGTCAAAAGGGTTGTTTCTGCAGTGTGTGACACTATGACAAAATGTGTTGCATTAACATTACATCTGATGCAGAACAAATATAAGATTATTTAAGAGAGAAAACAATCGAAAAAGAAAGGAGAAAAAAATGCATTAAGTTTGACTTTTTAACGTATTGTGCCACAATAGGAGTACATTTGCCCATTGAATTATGTTGGTTCCTTGCAGAGAAATCCCATGTCCTATCACCTCCACTGTCCCACTTCTTCCCCTGTAACTTGTTCTGTGCCATATGTCCATCCAGTCCCCCCTTTGACTCTTTTGACACCGTGGGCAATCTACTGTGGTCAATAAATCTACCAATAAATCTACATGTTCCCAATGTTGGGGGAGTCCAGAACCAGGGGCCACAGTTTAAGAATCAGGGGTAGGCCATTTAGAACTGAGATGCAGAAAAAACTTTTTCAGTCAGAGAGTTGTGAATCTGTGGAATTCTCTGCCTCAGAAGGCAGTGGAGGCCAATTCTCTGAATGCATTCAAGAGAGAGCTGGATAGAGCTCTTAAGGATAGCGGAGTCAGGGGGTATGGGGAGAAGGCAGGAACGGGGTACTGATTGAGAATGATCAGCCATGATCACATTGAATGGTGGTGCTGGCTCGAAGGGCCGAATGGCCTCCTCCTGCACCTATTGTCTATTGTCTATTGTCTACCAGCTCACACATCTCTGGGAAAGGAAACCAGAGCACTCAGATGAAAGCCACGATATCCCAGGAGAACTTGACAACTCCACACTGACACCACACAAGGTGAGGATAGAACCCAGGAAACCGGAGGTGGTGGCTCTGCCTGCTGTGTCTAATTGGACACAAAATCTGGAAAGGCTCGCAATGAAAAGAGTACGTACACTACTCTGGATTGGTTCCAACTCTCTGTGTTGAGTTTAATGGCCAATTGATACAAAGGTCAAGAATGTCATGGAGTCCACAAAAGGACACAAGGCGCTGGAATGACTCAGGAAGGTCCCCGATCTGAAACATCACCTCTCCATGCTCTCCAGAGATGCTGCCTGACCCGCTGAGTTACTCCAGCACTTTGTGTTCTTTTGTGTAAACCAGCACCCGCTGTTCCTTTTTTCTATTCTATGTGATGGAGCCTACTTGAATGTTGATGGAAGGCTGCCGCCTTCCAGACATTGTGGTCAGGTGGTGCATGCGGATCAGGAGTTGTATTGATCCCTGCTCACCGCAATTCTCTTCTTCACCACACATTTAGACAGGAATAAGGGTGAGATTCCATTCTCAATGTAATTTTCCCAGTCTATGCTGGGCAATTATTGCAGGGGTCCTTGGTGACACAAGACCTGACAAACCTCATAACAATCCTACTGGTTTCATTCAGCGTACAAATTTCTCCCTTGTCCCGAATGATTCTCCTCTGGAAAGTTTAATAGAATCACCTGAAGTGAGGTGTTTTAGGAAATGTGAACAGGCAACAAAGGACTACAATTCCAAGGCTGGAGGTAAAGTCTGGAGTGGGGACCAGGTGTGTGGCTGGAGTTAAAGTCTGGAGTGGCGACCAGGTGTGTGGCTGGAGTGGGGACCAAGTGTTGGCTGGAGGTAAAGTCCGGAGTGGGGACCAAGTGTGTGGCTGGAGCGCGGTCCGCAGTGCTTGCTTTAATAAGCGTTGAGCTGAAGCTTGCA
This sequence comes from Rhinoraja longicauda, assembly GCF_053455715.1. Classification (NCBI taxonomy): domain Eukaryota; kingdom Metazoa; phylum Chordata; class Chondrichthyes; order Rajiformes; family Arhynchobatidae; genus Rhinoraja; species Rhinoraja longicauda. The sequence goes on along the minus strand of NC_135957.1, from coordinate 21,022,183 downwards.
CACAGCAAAGAGCCCAGCCGTGGATCTGTTATGGTAGCCCGAGTATCATTGCCATCTGCCTCAGTGCTATGCACATTGTTATCCACTGGAAGTCAGTGCCTCTATCCCCTGCGAATAACAAGGACCTTAGTGAATCCATTTCATTTAGTAATGTGCAACTTAGGACAGAATTTATAGAATCAAATGCAGCTTAAAGAGTAAGACGTTGAGTCGATTGTAGAGAAGCATCTGGAAGCTGGTCGTGATTGGAAGTTAAATGCTCCTTCTGAGAAAGAAAGCAGAGGGAATTAATGGAAAAGGAGGGCTTTCCTTTTTGATTACCGCATTGTGTTACAACATGTGTAAGAGGTACACTGAGGCTTATGGCGGTGGGCAAGATGA